>NW_025919232.1:0-8004 GCF_907164915.1 Impatiens glandulifera
CGGGCGACATAGGATGAGCTCTGTGGAGAACTGGGAGGGCTACTTGATATAATTGGAAATCTAACTTAAAGATATTTTCAATGGTAACTCATACACTCGAAATGGATCAGTGGTTTAAAAGATAGAAGTGTAGCATATCACCATTTAGCTCCTGGAATTCGAATCTAGAGTGTTGTTTCTCTTGTACTGATGGGGAGAGTAGCTTAATGGTCGAAAAAGTGATTGGAGCTGATGTCGTTCGAACGGTATGTGAATCAGCTTCCCAACCTAAGTTGAATCATCCAAAACCATCAACTACAACTCAAGTTACGAAGTTTTAAGTGGAAAGGTGTTCAGGATAAACCACTCAAGAACACCTTTCATTTATGACGATATTTCACCTAGTTTGAGGACACCATCGCGAAATCAGGCTGAACACGATGAAAGGGGACTCATTTATCTTTTCAAAATGTTCGATATCGTCGAATTTCATCCAGTATTGGAGTCAGAATGGATTTATAAAACCCATAGATTTATTGGAAACTTGAGAGGGTTCAAAGGTAAAAATTCTTCATTTTTTTTCCAATAAAACCTAACTTCTCCAAATAATCCTTTTTCGAATAAATCCACATTTCAACTTCATGGACCGGTCAACTAATTCTTTTATCCGTTTGACTCATGTTGGGCCTGCCTTGACCCGGGTTGCCTCGGGTTTGACCCATGCTTTCATCTTTCCTTTCTTTTGAACGCTTTCTGCACATATTTGAAAACAACAATATTATACTCAAAATTCTAAAAATTTTAAAACACGTAATATGACGTATCACGGATTCTGGAAACAGAGTCGTTATGAAATTCGTCCTTTGGATCATCATCTTTTAAGCTTTTCTAGGTCGGTTTTAAAAAAAATATATTATTTTTCCGGTCCAATAACAAACATGAGTTTTGTATTAGACCGGATTTTTTTATTAGATATATCTCATGTGTAAAAATGGGGTGTCTACAAATGTAAATAAAAGTGAAACAAACGCAAATTAATGTAAATACTCAGTGAAGTAAGTCTCATCAAGTAACGCTTGTTTCACTCCTATCAGCGTTGTAAATACCTAGTAAAGCAAGTCTCACCAAGTAACGCTTGTTTTATTCCTTTGAGCGATGTAATTACCTAGTGAAGCAAGACCTACCAGGTAGCTTTGTTTCACTCCTTTGAACGATGTAATTACCTAGTGAAGCAAGAGCTACCAGGTAGCTTTGTTACACTCTTTTAAGCGATGTAAATATCTAGTGAAGCAAGACTCATCAGGTAGCGTTGGTAGCGTTTGGTTTGATATTTTTTTATTCTCTTGCATGATTTAAATGAAAGCATAAATACTTTTGAACGTATAATATTTGTATATGAATATTATATAAAATATAAATATTATATAAAATGCTTTTGAATGTCTTAGTGGTTTTACCAGTACCGTTTATATATATTTAATATATAATTATATAAAATATAAAATAAATTCATTTAAAATATAATTATATAAATTATAAAATAATTTGTATAAATTAATTTAAATATATCACAAATAAATTTAATTATATAATTATAAAATTATTAATATATTATATTACCAAAAAATAATTAATAATTAATACAAATTAATTTAAATATCTCACAAATTAATTTATAATTATTTTTTATATTTAATATATATAATTATATAAATTATTATAATAATTAATACAAATTAATTTAAATACAACAGAAATAAAATTATAAATATATTTTTATATATAATTATAAATAAAAAATATTAATTAATTACAATAACGATACAGAGTGAAGTTCACTTAATAACACTTTATGATGTAAAATGTTTATTTTATCTTTTGCGTTTCTCATGTTTGGTTTTACATGAATTAAGCTGATTTAATAATAAAATAATGTTACATTCTGATTGGTACGGAATAGAGAAACACCAAAATCGATAGCAACTAATTTAATAATAAAATAATGTTACATTCTGATTGGTCCGGAATAGAGAAACACCAAAATCGATAGCAGTAATTACAATATCTTATAATATAATATTAATACAGAGTTACAATATTCGATAAGTAATTGTCAATGGAGTATTAGTTTAATCCAAATAAACCAAATAATACAGAGTTATAATATTCGATAAGTGATTGACGATGGAATATTAGTTTAATCCAAATAAACCAAATAATCCAGAGTTACAATATTCGATAAGTGATTGACGATGGAGTATTAGTTTAATCCAAATAAACCAGATAATACAAACCATTACTCATTTTAAATATGATATTTTTACCAAATCATTTTCAAATAACTACCCATGACAGAAACAGACACCACCAACCTTGAGTTTTTGTTTGACAGTCATCACATTTCCATTCTTTTGGTACTTCCACTATGTCTTTTTTCATGCAATACCTAGAAGAAATGGAAGAACAATGATTTTGTAATGTATAACTAACCAAGTAGAAATTTTCATTCAACTCTAGTCTTTATCTTACATATGTTCATAAGCACCACAGGAAGAGCAATGAACTAGAACTTCCTTATAGCCTTCAACCCCACACATCTGGCATACACAATCCTGCAAATCAGAAAGAAAATAAGCCTTTCTTCAATCATCTAACATGCATGTCCTTATAGTTAGATAAATCAGAATGGTGAAAGTTTGATTTCGTTTTGTTAATAACGATTCAATCAACAGATCTAGATAATTTTTAATCAGGGCTAATCATGCATATATATGAATCGCAAAGAAAGAAGTATTGCAATGTAATGATCAGGTCTACTCTATGAAACCTTGAAGGAAACCAACCAACCAACAAACCCTATGTATTATGGTTGTAAATGAAGGCAGATGCGAAGGATTTTAGAGCTTTTTGAGGAGAAGGGTTTAGAGGGTTTTGTTAACGATTCAATCAACAGATCTAGATAATCTTTAATCAGGGCTAATCATGCATATATATGAATCGCAAAGAAAGAACTATTGCAATGTAATGAGGTCTACTCTATTATGTAATAGACTTGCAAATGTGAAGGATTTTAGAGCTTTTTGAGGAGAAGTTTAGAGGGTTTTACCTGGTTGATACTCTGCGCCATTTGCGGGAGGATTGTCGTCGATTCGTTGATGGAACAAGAACAGAAAACGAGAAGAGAAGAGAAGGAGACCTGGTCTGGACTACTCTCGCCAAAGCATTTCTGGGTTGTACTCAAAATCAGGTTCTTGATAAAGCCCACCCAGTAGGGACAACAGTACCCTAATTCCAACAGTATTTGACCGTCCTTTCATTGTTGGATATTTTTAAAAGGAAAATTGTTTTAAAATTATTCTAGATGGTTGTAAATAGACGGTTGTAAATAGGGCTGCAAATGAGTCGAGTCGAGTCGAGTTCAAGCTTGTTGGAGCTCGAGTTGGAGTTCGAGCTCGACTCGATTAAGTATTTATTAGCTCGATTCGAACGAGTTTATAAATTTGAGCTCGAGTTCGACTTAACTATATTACCCAAAAGCTCGACTCGAAAGCTTGAACCAAAATTGAATTATATATAATAAATTAATTTTTTTTATATTTTTTAATATTATATATATTATATACTTTTATTATATATAATATATTAACTTTTTTTTTTATCTTTTTCAATATTATAAACAATATACTCGTTATTACATCCTTAATATTACTTTTATTATATATATATTATATTAATATATATTTTTATCTTTTTAATATTATATATAACATATTAGTTATTATATTCCTAATATTTATTTTTATTATATATAATATATTAATCTTTATTTATCTCTTTCATTATTATTTATAATATACTTTTATCATATATATATATATATATATATATATATATATATATATATAATATTAATCTTTTTTTATCATAAATCCCTAATATTGTTTGTAGACTTTTTTTCTATCATCAATCAATTGAAAATCAAATCAGTGTTTTTTATATTTATTCAACTCTATTTATATCTAAAAGCAAAAACAATAACTATAAAAGAAGTTAAAACAAATTTAATTATTAATTGTGAATTATTGAGACGTGAAGATTGAAGAAAGAAGAAAAAAAGAAGAGCAAAAGAAATTGTGAAAACTGAATAAGAAGTATATAAAATCTAAAAAAGAAGAGATAAGAGTGATTGAAGTAACTAAAGAATAAGAAAGAGAATAACTAAAAAGAAGAGATAAGAGTTATTGAAAAGAAAAAGAATAACTGTAGAAGAAGAATAGTAATTGATAAAGAAGATGAAGAGTAACTTGAAGAAGAAGAAGAGTAACTGACGAAGAAGATGAAGAGTAAATGATAAAGAAGATGGAGAATAACTGATGAAGAAGATGAGATGAAGAGTGACGAAGAAGATGAAGAATAACTGATGAAAGAGAAGAGATGAAGAGTGAGGTACAATATGATGAATGAACTATATATTAGAAATTAGAGTTTTACTTTATAGATTATAGGCCTTCATATTAGGCGTTGAAGAGAGAGGGAAATAAAAAAAATTGTGTAAAATTTTAATACTAAATAAATAAAAAATATTTAATTATTTTGAGGCTCGAAAAAACTCGACAAACCATCGAACAAGTTTTATATGAGCTCGAGTTCGACTCGAATAATAAACGAGTCGGCTCGAGCTCGTCTCGAATTCGGTCAAAGTCAAGCTCAAGTCGAACTTTGACCGAACAGCTTGCGAGCGGTTTGACTCATTTGCAGCCCTAGTTGTAAATATTAAGGATATATATTGTAATATGATATAATAATCAAAATATAATATACCGCTTAACTTCGTTTGCAAGGAGTGGAGGTTCACCAATGAAAATGACAATTTTTGAAAGAATACTCTGATTTCCAAATACGATATTCGCGACTACGAATGGATGCTCTCTGGTGAACATAGAAGGAAAGAAGTTTGTGGGGACACATTATCAAATCGTGACAGACTCTTCATCTCCTTTTAACCTTCTCGGTGAATAACGGTAATAAAGTCGACTTTTGGACCGACCCTTAGCTTTAAACTGGAAAATTAATTGTTTATTTTAGGGATCTTTTTGTGCTCTCCAACAAAAATATAGTTGGACTGCTTCAGAGCTCTGGAAATCGTATTGAAAGATTCCTTTAACACGCAAACTTTCTCATGAAAAAGAGGGAATACTATCTAGACTTATTGACTCACTTGCACATGTTTGCATTCATTTAGAGACGGATGACATGTTTATTCTGAATGAATCTCCTTATTTCAAAGCTAGCACCATTTATCATGCAACTCTTCTAGAGACCCCAACTCATTTTCCTTAGAAAGATGTGTGGAAAACTAAAACTCCTTTTAGGATATCTCATTTTGCTTGAAAAGCAATTCACGGGGTCTCACTATTGTTAAGCTTCAAAAGAAAAAGAAAGGGATGCACATAGCTAGTATGTGTTGTATTTGCGAAAGATGTGAGGAAACCATGGATCACATCTTTTTCTTTGTGTTTTTGCAAGAGACATGTGGGTCCTCTTGCGTAATTTGCTCAAAATTCAATGGGATGTACTTCCCAAAGTTTCTGACTTTTTGGAGAAATTGATCAGTTGGGGGTAAGAACAATAATATTGCGAAGGACTGAAAATCCATTCCCTCATCTGGTGATGGAAGATCTGAAAAAAAATAAAAATAAGAAGAACCTTCAAAGAGAGAAGTTTTGGCACCTAAAGAATTAAAGGGTTTATGCTCCATATGTTTGTCTCTATTCAAAAGAAAGTTATTTTGTACCGGAAGATAATTTTTTGACCTTATCGACATGTAGCTCATTGTTTTGTCTCGCTTTGTTTTGTTTTTTTAATTTCGGCATCAATATTATACTTTATTGATTTGTTTGATATATAGATTTTTTTTTAAAATTCTGTGAAAGTATTGATAAACCAAAAATATCAATAATTTTCACACCCTATTTATGTTTAATTATTACTTGATTTAAAAATAACGAACAAACTGTACGAGATAATTTTATATTTATCTTATTTGAAAATATTTTTTTTATCTAAACTATAAATATACACTCTTGAATCTACTTTTAGTTTTTTTTACCATTCAGAATTAATATATATTGACTTTTTTTTATTATTTACCTAGACTTATTTTTTAATCACTTAAAATAATTAAATTAATCCATCTAAATTATTTGCAAACTGTTATTCTGTTACAAAGAAAAAAAAATATAGGCAGGTTTTTTTCGTTCAAATAAATTTAAATTGAAAAGTATTTAGTCAATAAAAATTTGTGTACATTACAATAAATTTATTAAAAAAATATTTTACCATCATATTTTTTTCACCTAACAAAACATTAATAAAATATATTTATGAACTAGTTAATAACATTATAATTATAATAATATAACATAAGAAGTCAAAAGTGCTTTTTTTTAAGATGTAAAACTTAAGATTCGTTTAATTTGAAGTAGGAGAAACATAGAAGAATAAAACTAAATGACAATAAGATAAAAAAATTCTCAACTCATCTCTAATGTTATTTTATTAATTTCTTTTCAAATTCTGTGTACCACTATTCATTTCTATTCCAAAGTAATAAATAGTATAACATACAATTTCAAACTTTTATGCAATTTAATTTTTATCTTGAACTTATCCATTTTTTAATATATATGGTTAAAAATGTTATTAATATTTTAAAATATATAGTAACATTATTTACATTAAAGTTTTTCATTTTTATAATATTATATTTTACAACTCATTTTGTAATATACTTTGCAATATTAACATCAACTTAAAGTAACTCTTGCGATTCAATCTAAATATTTAATTTTACAAATTTACAAATAAGTAACTATTTTAATTGTAAACTTTCAATTTTGAGGACATTGCTTCACATTCCCAAATCATGCATAACCCAATTACAAAAATAACATTCACTTTAAAGTTCTGAAAGTTCAGAAATAAACCAACTATAACTAGCCGATTCAAACCTAATAGATAGCAAAATAAGTTTAATTCACCTTTCAATCGTCCAATCTGGAAACAAAACCAACATACTAGTGAGAAACTTAAAATTCAACCAAAAGTTATTCTAAACAACTTCAATTAAAATATACTAATGCCAAATTAAACCATGCATCTCCACCTATTAAAAAAACAACAATTTCATTGAAAATATACAAACAAATTACCTTTTATCATTGTGATGTACTTGGAAGATTCTGACTCATGAGAATCTTAGAATTATTCAATGCCTCAACGAGGTCTCGCACTTGAACACTAAGCACATCAATCTGCGTCTGCAGACTCAGACTCCCCTTTTCTTTAGTTTCATTCTGTTGTTGTAAGTCCTGCACTTTAATTGCATCGCGCTGTTTTTCGAGTATTTCTTTCTGTTTCGCAATTTCTTCATCTTTCTCGTCATTTTTCAATTGTAAATCTGCCACTGTCTTCTTCATTCTCAAGAATTCTAAATTATGTTTGCTCGTGGACGAGCTTTGGTCTAACATACGTTTCTTACCCACGTACCCCAAACCTAAAACGCGACCATTTGTGGTGTGGGTCCACCGGCTGCTTCAACCCATATTTCTTCTTCTGTTTTCTTTTCATTTACTACAGTTTCTTGTGTTTTATGGAGTTCTTTAAAGGATTTCTGCACACACAACCAAAAATTAATTGTAGAAATTAATATAAGCCACTATTTCATAAGGAAAAAGAGAACATACAAACAATGAGTTTAATTGGTAACATACCGCTACTTTTGCAGCCATGTCCCCGCTCCAACTCCCATCTTTCTTTTTATGAGTTCTAGTGAATAATTCCAACACGGTTGGTGGTCTTCCAAGTTCCATGGTCTAAAACAAATACCAAATCAATGGTTAACAATTTCAATGATCTGAAAATTAATATTTCAGATGTTAATAAGTGCAGCATCAAACTTTTATTTGGTGTATTACTAACCAATCTCCGTCGATGTTCGCTTGCGGTTATTGACCCTCCGCAATA
>NW_025919233.1:0-60134 GCF_907164915.1 Impatiens glandulifera
AAATTGAGCTGACATTGATCAAACAATTTAAACAACACTTACCATTTCTGGTACAAGAACACACTATGAAAGTCTTGTCTAGATTATATGGAAACACAGTAAAAAAAATAAAATTCAAATAATTTATGTGGAAAATTTGGAACTTTGTGTTTATTATAGCACATGAGGTTCACAGACTTTGATAAGTCAATGCTAAAATATAAACTAACAGAAATAAACCTGAATCATGTGGAAACAAAACATACTTCTTTTCAACATAAGTTTCTTGCCCGCCGTGTGTACCTTAATTTCCATAAATAAACCATACAAATATGTAGATGGGAAAGTCTAAAGGCTAGAATTACGCTTACAAAAAAATAATTATGAGTAGTATCATCTTACTCCAAAGAATGCTTAGTTATAAACATTTTATTTTAAATAACTATCATTTATTAGTTATAAAATATAGATTTTGTAACCCTTTGTATATAATTTATCTGGTGCAGATCGATTCCTCGATGTAACCAGTTTCCTCTCAAACTTGTTTCAACACTTTTTGAAAATCAATTATAATAGTATGTAATTTCATATTATTTATTATCACATAAAATTATTTAAACAAAAAAAATCAATTAAAACCTTTCTCTACTTATGAATAAATTAAAGATCGATTATATAAGATCCTAGAGAACTTGGAGAATGTTATTGAAACTCAACTTTCCATTAACAACCTTAAAATTAACTGAAGCCACAAAACCCCTAATTAATATGATTAATTGACCAAGATATGTTCAATTCTCTGGTGAATAGTAATTTTAGCTAAACCATCGTCATATATGTAGCGTCTTCCACCTATTTGATGTGCTTTTCCAAGCCTGGTCGCAGGATATCTCCTTAGCGGTTGCATGATCCCTGAGTTATTTAAAAATAGATTACATGATAATATATTATTTAGTTAGATCAAATATTAAAACATGTTTAAAAATAAAATAAATATATTGTAGTAATATAATGGATATATTTTATTTTAGTACTAATCATTTTCAAAAGTTGGGGTGGATTCGTGACGCTTTGTTTGTTATTTTAGTAAACCAATAATATCCAGGGACAAAAAGGAAAAAGAAGCCACTATACTATAGTTAGGATAAAAGTAACTCCTAAACTATAAGTTTTATAAATAAATTTATTTGAAATTGAAGATAGTAAACAAAATCACTTATTAATATTAACATACATGATGTAATCATATTTACTTAGATGAACAAGTAATTATATATACCTCCGACCAAATTAGACGTTTTCTGAATCGAATATGAGATAGTGTTATAATAATAACATTATAAATTAAACGCATCAGACGATTCTGATCAAAAGTTCAACGATTTTTCTCTATCTAGATAGTAATATTTGATTTATTTATATACTTTTAATTTTGTATAATAAAAATAAAATAAATTAAGTATGTCCCTAGTAGAGTCGCCAAGAAAGCTGTAACCCCCAGGAATCGCTCCCTGCGTAGTTTAGCACGTGTCTTAGACACGTGGAAATTCGAAGGGAATATTGTGGGAGGCTCGAGGTTCGATACGTTTCAACCTTGGTTTGCTTTGCGTGACATGATTCTTTTAAAAGAAAAATTATTTTAAAAGATTTTAAAAATAATATCTGGGAGCTTTGGAAATTAATCATGTAAATATAATTAATTTAATTCAAATTTTAATAATCTGGGAATAAATAACAATTTGGATGAACCCGGTTTAAATTAATTAAACATAACTTCATTTAAAATATTATTATTTGAAATCAGAATCGCCAAGTGGTTTTAGGTTTTATAATAATCAATAAAATGATACGTATATAAACGTATTTATACTAGAATTTTTGTAAGGGGATTGTTTGTTGTTACGCTCGGGAAAGGGCTTTCGCGCTATGTTCTCTATGCCCGTCAAATGACGGTTTTAAAATTTTAAAATAAATAATGTCTGGTTATTTAAGATTTATTTATAACAACTATTTTCTTTAATTAGTAGTCCATGGGTCCAAAACAATGATAGATTTAGATTGCGTAAATAATTGTACAAATTATTTAGAAGGGCGTACTTGTGATTGTGTTATTATAATACTAAGTAAAACCCTGAAAAATGTCAGAAAAGTGTTAGAATTTAAAAATAAATTTCAAAATAGGACCTTAGCCAAAATATTGGTTTAGTAAATATCCCAAAAATATTTAAATATCATTTTCTAACCTTTTGAGATTATTTGAAAATGAATCCAGGTTCCATAATTACAAAAATAATACTGGATTTGAAAGTTGAACCACAGAGGCCTTAAGACTAAAGTCCTAGGGTCTGGGATCGGTTTTAGTGATATGGGCTTGGACGAGCTCGGTTTAGATTAGGGGTGGTCTAGACCAGAGCTCGGGTCACTTGGTTGAGGGATTGAAGAGCTCGTTCATGGGTTTGAGAGCTCGGTTCTGAACTCAGACACTCAGTCCTAGGCTTGGGAGGCTAGGTCTCAGATCAAGTTCATCGTTCTAGGTCCTAGAGTTAGATAGTTCTCGGTTCTAGGGTTAGATGTACTCGGTACTAGGTTAGGATAGAACTCGGTCCTAGGTTAAAAAAATCGGTCCTAGGCTAGAAAACTTGGTCGGGTTTCTCGGTTCTAGGTT
The DNA here is from genome assembly GCF_907164915.1 of Impatiens glandulifera. Classification (NCBI taxonomy): domain Eukaryota; kingdom Viridiplantae; phylum Streptophyta; class Magnoliopsida; order Ericales; family Balsaminaceae; genus Impatiens; species Impatiens glandulifera. The sequence goes on from NW_025919233.1 coordinate 2,645, forward strand.
TAGGTATTGATAGGGGTAGGGCTGTGCAAAAAAACCGGAAAACCGGTAACCCAACCGAACCGATAGTTAATCAGTTTCATTTTAACGGTTTATTGGTTAATTGGTTCTAGCGGTTCCGGTTAATCGGTTTTTTACTAGTTAAACGGTTCGGTTTTCGGTTTCCCTATTTTTTTAACGGTTTAACCGGTAAACCGGTAATAATTTAATTATATATTTTTATATTTTATAATTTGTATTAGTTATTTTATAAATTATTTTTATAGAATAATTTTTAAAAAACATTATAATCTATATAAAATTTTACAAAAATAAATTAAAAACAAATTGAAATAATTTCATTAAAATATGTAAATTGTTTTTATAACGATACGATAAACGATAACGTGAAAATTAAATTAACAAACTCAAAATAGTCGAGCAATTAAAACTTGATGTCTTCAAAGTTCAACCATTCACTTCATGTTTTAACTTTCTCTCCAAACACGTCCAATACGGAAACACCTAAAATCAAAGTTATAAATTATAATTTACCGATTCCACTTCCTGTTCTATCGGTTGAGAAGTGGATTCAATCATATCCGCTTATACTTGGTTGGTAAAAAACTAATCAACATAATGAATTTAAATTTTCTCAAGAAACATAAAAAAACCTAACATAATAGCTATAAATAGACTTATATTGTGACAATAAAATTATATATTATAACATATTCATAAATATATCCAATAAAGTATAGTATTATAATATAATATATTTATATTATATTAAATTATATATATATATAATATATTATAATAGAGACAAGAAAGGATAGAGAATAGTATACTAGGAAAGTGCAAAATAATAATTTAAAAAATATATTTTATAAGTTTATTACTAATTTTAAAAAAATTGAAATTATCGGTTCCTAGTTAAACCCGGGTAACCGGCCAGAACGACCAAAACCGGTTAGAATCAGAACCGGTAAACCGATACCATTAACAATCAGTAACTGGTTTGTAAAATAAAAGTCAAACCCGGTATTAACCGGAACCAGTTAACCGGCCGGTTGACCACCCCCTAGATCGGGGTGGGAAAAAATACCGATATTCTAGGTATATTGAAAATAATGTACTATAATATATCGAAAATATCTATTTTTAAGGTATACCAAAAAAATGTAATGTATGGTATCAATACCAAAATTATTGGTATAGTAATGTCACCACCCTAAAATTCATATTTGACCAAATGCCTTCGGTCCTGGCCAAGACCAAGCACCCATGTGATTGGAATTAGGACCGAGGCAAATATTAGACTAGGACGATGATTTATGGTTTTGGGCCAAGGAAATATGTGTCGGGCCGGAGAAATATGTGTCAGGACTGAGAAATATGGGTCAGGGTCGAGAAATATGTGTTAGGACCGAGTAATTATGTGTTGGGACCGAGTATATATGTGTTAGGACCAAAGAAATATATGTTAGGACCGAGGAAATATGTTAGGAACGAGTAAATATGTGTTAGGACCGAGAATATATGTCTTAGGACCGAGTAATTCTGGTCAGGACCGAGGGGTCCGATCGAGAGATCCGACTGAGACTTATACCCTTGCTTTACTTAGCCACCACATGCTTTGCCACCTCATGCTTAAATACACCTCATGCTTAAATACACCTCATGCTTAGCCACCTCATGCTTAGCCACTTCATAAGTCACCTTATGCTTAAATACACCTCATGCTTAAATAAACCTCATGCTTAATACACCTCATGCTTAGTACACCTCAAGCTTAGTACACATCATGCTTAGTACACCTCATGCTTAAATACACGTGATGCTTAAATATACCTCATGCTTATCCACCTCATGCTTAGCCACCTCATGCTTAACCGCCTCATGCTTAGTCACCTCATGCTTCATCCATCTCATGCTATGACAAGTAGGTGACCAACCCTTTTTATTAAACCCATGCTATGACAAGTAGGTGACCAGTCCTTGTTATTAAACTCATGCCATGACAAGTAGGTGACCAACCCTTTTTATTAAACCCATGCCATGACAAGTAGGTGACCAGCCTTCTTCATCACATTTTATTAATCACATGCTTATGACCAACAGGTGACAAGCCCTCTACATTAGTAAGTATCCTGCCCATGCTATGACCATCCTATTACCAGCACCCTTAATGATTAAGTATCCACCTCATGCTAGATATTCCCATGCCTTGCAATCTTAATTAGCAAGATACCACCTCATGCTTCATCAACCGACCTTAGCTCTTTATATTTATATACTTCACCATGGATTCATTAAATGATATCAATACATTTCTCTCTTCACTAAATATCATTAGACATCCGTTAGAAGCCTTGAAGAATAGCCACTCTTCATAGTAAGAGCAATCCTTAGCAGCTTTAAAACATAAGGCAAGAAAACATTTCCATATCACTCTTTAGAAACCTACACATTCTTATATAATTCATGTATATTCTATAAATGATGCATACTGTTTTATAGCATGATTTCATTTTATATCCATATCTTTAATGATGAACAACTGTTTTTAAAGAACAATCTGTTTTCCAAAAGATAATCTGTTTTTTAAAGGATAAACTGTTTTCCAAAGTACCACCTCTTTTCTAAACAAGGATCTGTTTTCAAAAAAAAAGATCTGTTTTCCAAAGTATGAAACGTTTTATGGAATCATTATGAACAATGATGTATGAAAATTGACAGAATGGGAGGAGGGCTACTCAGGATGAGCTCTGGTAGTCTGATTCCAAAATATGTGCTGAAGTTTCTATTGGGACTGGACTTCAGGGATGAACTCTGGAAGATCCTACCCACACAGACAAGTGTCGAATCAGGTTGTGGGCTTTAGGAATACACTCTAAAGAGTGCCTATCCAAATATGTGCTCAAACCGGATTCCTAACTTTCAGGATCAGCTCTAAATTGTAAAGGGTCAAATATGTGCTCAAGAATGTAACTGTACAATCACTATGATCAACCATTTATAAAACCACATATTGATCCAAAGAAGCTTTTAAAAGTATTTTCTACAATCTTTTTTTTATACTTGTTGGGTCTTTAGACTCACTATGCTTGTGTGGTGTAGGAACACAACAGTAGACTTTATTTGAAAAGTGAAGGGAGGCTTGAAGTGAGGCAAGGTGCGGGGATGTGTGTGAAAGGAGGGACCAAGGCAGAAGACCGAGTCCTTTGTGGGTCTATTATTAAAGTCTGTATTTTATAAGTAAAGGACCTTGTCTTGTTTTTATAAACCGAAATTTTGTAGCACCACTTTTATAAATGACAAAACGCTTCCGCAATGTTTTTTGTTTTCCGTTATTTATGTTTACGTTTCAAACATCCCTCACTCGGTCTAAGTAATTTAGGAGTTAGGGGTGTCATAGTTGTTATCAGAGAAATGATCCAGATCCTTAGTACTTTCACACATGCTCCTACAATTGCTCCTCCAAGAGCTCACCTTCAGGTTGGTAAATTGTTTTAAAAAAAGTTTATCATGAAACTGTTTTCATTAAAACTGCATCAATAGTGCTAATAAGTTTAATTTCACGGACCAAATTCCTTTAAGTGGGGTAGAAATGTCACACCCTAAAATGCATATTTGACCGGATGTCTTCGGTCCAGGCCAAGATCAAGCACCCATGTGATTGGAAATTAGGACCGAGGTAAATATGAGACTTAGGACCTATGATTTATGTGTTATGACTGATGATTTATCTGTTATGACCGATGATTTATGTGTTTGGGCCAAGGAAATATGTGTCAGGGCCGAGAAATATGTGTCAGGGCCGAGAAATATGGGTCAAGACCGAGAAATATGTGTTAGGACCGAGTATATATGTGATAGGACCGAGTATATATGTGTTAGGACCAAGGAAATATATTTTAGGACCGGGGAAATATGTTAGGACCGAGTAAATATGTGTTAAGACCAAGAATATATGTCTTAGGACTGAGGAGTTCTAGTCAGGACCGAGGGGTCCGACCGAGAGATCCGACTGAGACTTATACCCTTGCTTTGCTTAGTCACCTCATGCTTTGCCACTTCATGCTTAAATACACATCATGCTTAAATAAACCTCATGCTTAAATACACCTCATGCTTAACCACTTCATGCTTAGCCACCTCATGCTTAAATACACCTTATGCTTAAATACACCTCATGCTTAATACACCTCATGCTTAGTACACCTCATGCTTAGTATACTTCATGCTTAAATACACCTCATGCTTATCCACCTCACGCTTAGCCACCTCATGCTTAGCCACCTCATGCTTAGCCACCTCATGCTTAGCCACCTCATGCTTCATCCATCACATGCTATGACAAGTAGGTGACCAACCCTTTTATTAAACCCATGCCATGACAAGTAGGTGACCAGTTCTTATTATTAAACCCATGCCATGACAAGTAGGTGACTAGCCCTTTTTATTAAACCCATGCCATGACAAGTAGGTGACCAGCCTTCTTCATCACATTTTATTAATCACATGCTTATGACCAGCATGTGACAAGCCCTCTACATTAGTAAGTATCCTCCCCATGCTACGACCAGCCTATTACCAACACCCTTAATGATTAAGTATTCACCTCATGCTAGATATTCCCATGCCTTGCAATCTTAATTAGCAAGATACCACCTCATGCTTCATCAACCGACCTTAGCTCTTTATATTTTTATACTTCACCATGGATTCATTAAATGATATCAATACATTTATCTCTTCACTAAAGATCATTAGACATCCGTTATAAGCCATGAAGAATAGACACTCTTCATAGTAAGATCAATCCTTAGCAGCTTCAAAGTATAAGGCAAGAAAACCTTTCTATATCACTCTTTAGAAACCCACACATGCTTATATAATTCATGTATATTCTATAAATTATGCATATTGTTTTTATAGCATGATTTCATTTCATATTCATATCTATGAACAACTATTTTTAAAGAACAATATGTTTTCCAAAAGATAATCTGTTTTTCAAAGGACAAACTGTTTTCCAAAGTATCACCTCTTTTCTAAACAAGTATCTGTTTTCAAAAGAATGATCTGTTTTCCAAAGTATGAAACGTTTTATGGAATCATTATGAACAATGATGTATGAGAATTGACGAAATGGGAGGAGGGCTACTCAAGATGAGCTTTGGTAGTCTGATTCCAAAATATGTGCTGAAGTTTCTATTGGGACTGGAATTCGGGGATGAGCTCTAGAAGATCTTACCCACACAGACAAGTGTCGAACCAGGTTGTGGGCTTTAGGGATAGACTCCGAAGAGTGCCTATCCAAATATGTGCTCAAACCGGATTCCTAACTTTCAGGATCAGCTATGAATTGTAAATGGCCTAATATGTGCTCAAGAATGTAACTGTACAATCACTATGATCAACCATTTTATAAAACCACATATGGATCCAAAGAAGCTTTAAAAGTATTTTCTACAATCTTTTTTTATACTTGATGTGTCTTTAGACTCACTATACTTGTGTGGTGTAGGTACACAGTAGTAGACTTTATTTGAAAAGTGAAGGGAGGCTTGGAGTGGGGCAAGGTGCATGGATGTGTGTGAAAGGAGGACCAAGGCAGAAGACTGAGTCCTTTGTTGGGTCTATTATTAAAAGTCTGTATTTATAAGTAAAGGACCTTGTCTTGTTTTTATAAACCGAAATTTTGTAGCACCACTTTTATAAATGACAAAACGCTTCCGTAATGTTTCTGTTTTCCGTTATTTGTATTCACGTTTCAAACGTCCCTCACTCGGTATAAGTAATTTAGGAGTTAGGGGTGTCACAGTAAAGGTATGAGATTTTTAAAATTTTGGTATATCGAGATATACCGAAATACCGAAATAGTATATATAAATTAAAATATATATTATACTTATAAGGAAATAATTAAATAATTTGATATTAATTTAATTATAGAAACATAATTTTTGAATAATATCAAAATATAATTATACTGAAATATTATTCAATATATGCAATCTTTACCTTACCAATAAGATTGATTTTTTTTAAGTTAATATTTTTTTAGATATCAAAAGTATAATACCGATACCGTACCGAAATTAAGGTATACTGAAATTAAGGTAAGGTAAGGGTATGACTTTTTGTATACCGAAATTAAGGTATACCGAAATCAAGGTATATCGAAATCAAGGTAAGGTAAAGATATACATTTTTTGTATACCGAAATTTTCGGTAAGGTATAAGATATGGATAAAACATTAAGGTATACTGTACCGACCCACACCTAGGTATTGATCCTGGAGTTCGGTTCTTCCTCAAGAACGTCGGTTGTCATCCTCGGTCCTAACTCAAGAACACTAGTCCTCGGTCTCAGTCCCTACTCAAGAACACTGGTCTTGGTCTTGGTCCGAACCAATGTTTCTTGGTCTCGGTCCCGATCCTACAGGATTCGTTCCTAGGATCGAGTGTTCTTCATTTGGTATAAGAAACTGTAGGTCTCGTAAATTTTGATACAAATCATGGAATCATGATCTGTAAGTTACAGTTAGTTCATATGATTATGAAGAACAAAAGCCTTAACATAATCACTATTATTTTCAAAAATACAGTTTGATCAAATATGATCAAAACGATGTTACAATGATTGAGAATTCATCCCAACATATTTACAAACATGTTTATCACCTATTTAAATCAAAAAATAAAACTTAAAAGTCAAAAACATGAATTTTAAAAAATCCAGATTTTCAAACTAATTTTCGAAATCTTTGATTTAGTTTGATTTAATCCGATTTCTTTCAACAAAAAGTTCAAACATGATATATAAAATGATTTTAAACAAAGAAATCACATAATCAAGCTCTAGAACAAATCAAACCGATCAAACTTGAAAATTTTGAAAAAAATTCAAATCTTCAATCACAAATTGAATTACATAGGTTCTTGATTATACCAACAGCTGGAAAATACTCATTAAATGTGTTGGAAGCTTTCCATAAGCCTGGATCAAAGTTGGGATCACAAGAGATGGTTTTCACAAAACTCAGTTCTTGGCCGAAATTTAAAACTTTGATTTAATGTGTAATATGAGTGAATTGTTTGATGATATTGTAGAGAAACCCTTGGGAACTATTTATACTAGCCTAAGGTCGGTTGAGGTAGGAGAATTCAAGTTCAAATCGATGATCTCAGTTCTTATCCCTAATTCTATCTCCAACTGTGGCAGCCTAGTTCTAGGGCGAGGTGTCCAACCTAACTATATGTCTATTGTAGGCGATGATCAGGACAATGATAAGAAATGAAGGCGCTAGACCTTCTGGAAGAAACGCGTTGGAGATTCGTGATTCCAGCGAGCGCTCCATTCCAGCGAGCGCTCCGTTCCAGCGAAGAAGAAGGCTCAAAACGACGTCATTTCATGGCGTCGTTAAGCGTTCTGTCTGGTCCGTCGACATTTGGGTTAACGTGGTTAGTTATTCCGTTAGTTGATTCGGTAAAGCGGGTGCGCATTAGCTCCCTGATAGCAGGCTGTGTGAACGATTCTTGGGCGCTGAATTTGGATGTTGATCCGATGGGTGAGAATCTGGAAGCATCAATTAAAAATAATTTCGGTTGCACTCGATTATCAGTTTTATTTTTAATATAAAGGGTTATTTAAAATCGAATTTTAATCTTTTTTGTGCGTTTTCCTTCACCAAAATTTTCACAAAAATTATTTCTATAAACATAATAAAAATTATGTTTATTATTTTTATATTTAGGTATTTCTTTAATTATTTTAAGTCGTTAATTAAACATGATTTAGGTTTAAAATCATGATTAAATAATTTCTAACTCTGGGTTTAATTTTGATAAAATAAATAAAATATGTTAACCTCAAATATTAAAATAAATATATATTAATAATAAATTTTAATTAGTTTTTTATTAAATAAATTTAATATATTTTTTTAATATATTATTGAAAAGTTATTAAATATAATATTTATTTAAAATAAAAAATAATAAAATATTAAAAAATAATTATTTTAAAATATTTAATATTAATAAATTATTAGAAATATTAAAATAAATATATATTAAATATAAAAATAATATACTTTTATAATTTTTCATTTAATAAATATTAAGATATATTTAATTAATTTGTAAAATATATTATATAAAACTTATTATATATAATATTTATTAATAATATATAATAATAAATAAATTTAAATAATTATAATAAATTAATAGAAGTATTAAAATTAATATATGAATAATAAAATATAAAATATTTATTAGTTCTTTTAATAAATAAATATTAAAATATATTTAACGTAATAAAATGTATTAAAAAGATTATTAAATGATAATATATAATAACAAATAAAATAAATATATATTAATAATAAAAATAATAAACTTTATTTTTTTAATTAAATAAATATTAAAATTTATTGGTATAATATATTATATAACACATATTATAAATGATATTTAATAATAATAAATAAATAGAAATATTAAAATTAATATATATTAATAATAAAAATACTAAATTTTTTATTAGTTTTTTATTAAATAAATACTGAAATATATTTAATTTATTTGTATAATGTTATATAAAACATATAAAAATGATATTTAATTAATGTAAATATTTATTTATAATAATAAACTTTTATTATTTTTTTATTGAATAAATATTAAGATTTATTAACTTATTTTTATATTTTATTATTTAAAACGTATTAAATATAATATTCATTCATAATATGTAATAATAAATATTAATAAAAAAATAAAAAACTTTTATTAGTATTTTTAATAAATAAATATTAAAATATATTTAATTTAATAAAACATATTAATAATAATATATAATAGCAAATATAATTAATATAAATATTAAAACAAATATATATTAATCATAAATTTTTATTAGTTTTTAATTATAAAATATTTAAATTTATTTAATTTATTTGTTAAATATATTATTGAAAATTTATTAAATATAATATTTATTTATAATAAAAAATAATAAAACTTTTTACACACTTTTTTAATATAAATTTGGAAAAACAGATTTGAAAGTTATTATTATTTATTATTATTAAATATCATTTTAAAATAATATATTATATAAATAAATTATATATATTTATATATATATTTAATAAAAAAACTAATACTATTTATTAGTATTATATATTAATTTATTTATTTCTATTAATTTTATTTATTATTCAAAACTTTCAAACATATTAATATATATATTAAAGCATATTTTCTAACTAAATATTATTAATATATTTTATAATATTATTTAGTTCAAATATAATTATTAACATATTTTATAATATTGTTTAGTTCAAATATAATTATTAAATTAATATATTTTTTTTAATTAATATTAGAAAATATTAGAAATTTCAAAATTAATTATTTAAAATTTAATATTATTTCAATTTAATAAAAATATTTTAATTAAAAAAATTTATAATTAAATTAAGGTTTGAAAATTTAAGTTAATTAAAAAATTAGTTTTTAATATATATTAAAAACAAAATGTATTTATAATAAAATAAAATAAATTTTCAAACTTATTTTCTTACTAAATATTATTAATATATTTTATAATATTATTTAGTTAAAATATAATTATTAAATTAATATATATTTTTATTAATTAATATTATTAGAAAATATTAAAATTTTTAAAATTAATTTATTTAAAATTTAATATTATTTTATTTTAATAAAAATATTTTAATTAATAAAAAATATAAAAAAATTAAGGATTTAAAATTTGTGTTAATTGAAAATTTTGTTTTTAATTTTATAGGGCGATTGTAGCGCTAAATGGAAATAAGACTAGACTTAGACTGGCTGCTGAGCGTGCGTTTATTTTTAATATATATATTATAATTAATTTTGTTTTTAATATATATAAATGTATTGAATTTTTATATTTCTATTAATTTTATTTTATTTATTATTAATAATTATCAGATGTCAAATAATATTTTCATTTCAATTCATTTAAAATAATAAATTATAATTAAAACAAATTTAATAATTATAAATAATTGATTTTACAAACTGTAAAATTTTGTTTTTAATAATAAAATGTGATAAAAATAAATATAAATATATTTTAAAAATTAATAAAAACTTATTATTTTTTTAATAATATATATATATATATATTGATATTTATTTAATAAAAAAACTAATAAAAGTTTTAATTATTAATATATATTAATTTTATTTATTATTATATATTATTATTATTATCATTTTTAATATTTTTTATAAAATATACTATAAAAATAAATTCAATATATTTTAATATTTATTCAATAAAAAACTAATAAAAGTTTATTATTTATTATTATTATATATTGATTTTTATATTTCTATTCATTTTATTTTATTTATTATTAATTATTTTCAGAATTTTCAAATTATATTATTATTAATTACAAATATTTAAGTTTAATATGGTGTAAAAATAATAATTTTGAACTTATTTTTTTAACTATTTATTATTATTATATTTTATAATATTATTTAGTTAAAATATAATTATTAAATTAATATATATTTTTATGAATTAATATTATTATTAAAAAATATTAAAATTTTCTAAATTAATATTTTTTTAATTTAATATATTTAAATGTAATAAAAATTATAATTAGATTAAGGATTTAAAATTTAATTTAATAGAAACTTTTGTTTTTAATATATATAAATATATATTATAATTAATTTTTATATATTATTTAAAATTCATTAAATATGATGTTTAATAATAATAAATTAAATTAATATAAATATTAAAATCAATATATATTAATAATAATAATAAAATAATAAACTTTTATTATTAATATATATATTGATTTCATTATTTCTATTAGTTTTATTAGATTACAGATTAAAAAAATATGTTTTGAAGTTAAATAAGAATTTACTTTTTCAAAATTGGGCTCAAAATTTAAAAATTTTACATCAATTTCATTGTAAATTTATTAAATTAAAGTTAGGTTGTAACTAAAATTATATATATATATATATATATATATATATATAATTTTAAAATTTAGATTTACCTGAATTTCTCTTAATATATGATTTAAATACAAATATTCAAATAAAAATAATTAAATTAAGTGTTGAATGATATTCAAATTAACAAATAATTAATGAAAGTTAACGATTTTTATTAGAAATAATGACGTGCATTGCTTATTTTTAATTTTTTTATAGATATATTTCAACAATTTATTTTATTATTGCATAAAATAGTAAAAGAAAAAAGTTTAAACTAGTTGAAGGTATTAATTGATCTTCAGGTTAAAATATTATAAACTTCATATAATTATTGATAAAAAAAAATAATGAATAAAATAGTCAAATATCTTAATCTACGTTTTAAAATAAACTATATAAAATAAAAAGTATATAAAATATTATAAATAATGATATAGAGAATTGTCGAACTTTTAATGTTAATGATTGAAGTCGTCCGATGTCTATTATTTATAATGTTATTATTAAGACATTATCTCAGTCTTAAAAACTAGTGTAATCAATCGGAGAATTAATTGTTTTTATCAAAAATATAATATCTCAATAACTTATTGAACAACAAATATATTTTTTTAAATATTATAATTTTATTATTTTATAATTTTTTTTATAATTTTATTATTTCTTAATGTTAATCAAAATATTACTAAAATTAATATAAATATAATATAATTAGTGTAGATATATTAGTGTATTTAAATTTTATTAATAATAAAAATGTCTTATCTATATAAATCAACAAATAATATCATTACAACATACAATTGAACTGAAATAAAACAAGAAAAAAATAAAGGAAGACAAAAAAATATAACATGCATTAACAAAATAAACATCTAAAAAGAAGTGCAATATTTTTTTTAAAAAAAAATTAAGGGATATGAATATAAATTGGTATAATTTTTTGGAAATAATTTTTTTCAATATTATTTTTTTCAGTAATATGTTTATAATATTAATATATATAATTACTTATTTTTCTAAATTAATATGCTTACATCATGTAAGTTAATATTAATAATAGATTTTGTTTAATATCTTCAATCTTAAATGAATTTTATAAATATTTTAGTTTAGGAGCTTACTTTTATCCTAATTATAGTATAAGGGCTATTTTTTTTGTCCTGGGATATTGTTGGTTTACTAAAATTAACAAACAAAGCGTCACGAATCCACCCCCAACTTGTTGAAAATGATTAATACTAAAATAAAATATAATATATCCATTATATTACTAAAATATATTTATTTTATTTTTAAACATATTTTAATATTTGATCTAAATAAATAATGTATTTTATCATCTAAAAATGAAACTAATATATTTTTAAATAACTCGTCACCAAACAAGTAGTAAATGTAATATAATAAGTACATCTTTTCCTATGGTATAATTTTTTGAAATATGAATTATAGATTTTTCATTCTTTCACAAAAGAAAAAAAATGTTAACTCCTAAAAAAAAATAAGTACATATTTTTCTATCTTTCAGGTATATTTTATGAAATATGAATTATAGATTTTTCACTCTTTTACAAATGAAAAAAAAAAAAATATCTAACTCCTAAAAAATTGATTGTGATTAATAGTTGTTATTAATTAATAAGATAGATTAAATGTAAAAAAGTATTATCCGAAGAGATAAAAGATTTGTTCGATTTTATTCTGAACACTTTAAATTGAAATGGAATTATCACTTATGATTGTTCCGAAAAATAAATTTTATTTAAAAAATAATAATAATTTTCATGTTTATAATTTTGTTTTGTAACCTAATGGGGTAACAATTAAAATCATACCTTAGAACTTGTAATTATAAACCAGTAAATATATAAAAATTTGTTTACTAAATATTATTATTGTCATTCCAACAATAAAATATTCATAAAAACATAACCAAATCTCTATTTATTTTCAAGTCTTTTCGTCACATAAATAAATAAATATATTCATAATAAATACTGGAAGATAGTAATAATGTATATATCCTTTAGGGGGAAAGAACATTTTTTTATATTAAAACTACGTTCTTCAAATTCCTGTATTTGTCTTTGTAAATGAATCTTTTATTAATTTTTTCAAATGGTACACAGAAATGGACGAATTATGTAGGGGCTCGGATGGGAGGAAAGCACACCCGATTTTTTTTTTTTTTTTTTTTAATTTTTTTTTACGGTAGAAATATGATATTACTCTTAATTTTTTTTAAAAATTTAATATAATTCATTGTTTATTTTATCTAATTATTAAAAAAATAATAAAACTTTACTTTTATATCCTTGATTTTTTCAAAATTTTCTAAAATCCTGTTTGTTTCATAAAAGTATCTCAAATTCCTAATGATATTATTGAACAAAGTGAGAGAATAATTTTAGTTAGTAAATATGGTAAATCCATTTTCAGATGTGAGGGTTTGGATAGAGATGTAATTTTAGTTTAATTTCTCAAAAACATTTTATTTACATGTTTAATTTCATTTAATATATAGTGTTCATTTTGTCTCAACCAAACTCTCTTTTTATCATTCTAATTGTTTTTCCTTGATTCACAATATCATGACTTTGACATATATTGGTGTCTAATTTGACTTTATACCTTAAGGCTGATATGTTACCGACTTACCAAATTTTTGTTTTTTTAGATTGATGTGTTGCTCTAAACTTGTTGAGATGATATATTTGTAATTCAAAACTTTTAACATATTAAGATAACTTAATTGACAAAAAATAATTCTTAATAAACCAAATGTTATGAGTAAAAAGTGATGACCCCACAGTCATGCTACCTTTCTACATTAAAAATAAAATAAAAAATAAAAAATCTCAAATTCTTTTATTATTGTAAAAAAATATAAAAATAATGATGAATATGTGGGTCAACATCTTTATTAACAAAAATAAAGAAAAAGAAAAACACAAACAATTAATCAGTTACACAAAGAAGTTATTAATATAATGTTGTGTCAGGCATAAAAAAAACATTAAAGGGTAGGCTTGGTATTTGGTTTTGTACTTAAAAATGGGAAAGGGAATAATTGACATGTTTGGTTAATAGGTTTTATTTTAGGATATTGATTTGATTCTCGGATAATCATTACTCATCAATTCCTCTATAAATACTAAATATGGAGGAATGAATCTCATTCGGAGTGATACACTTTTTTTCACATTATTTCCACTATCTTATTTTATCTCCCTCATAATTATAATTATATTATACAATTGTTTTATTATTAACATAATAATAAATTATTTATTTATTTATTAAAGAATTAATTTTAATTATTTAAATAATATTTAAGAATTATTTAAAATATAATTCATAAATAAAATTTTAATAATAATTACAATAACTAATAATAATATAATTATTTTTAAACATTATATATAAATAATAAAATTACAATAAATAAATTAAATATAAATTATAAAAACTAAAAATAAAATAACAATTCTATATAAAAAATATTATTTAAAAAATATTAGAAAAATTAAATATTAAACTGTTTTAATAAAAATTATTATTAAAAAAATTATATCATGTTATAATATTATTAAATTAAACGTTATATTTAATCTAAATGTATTTATTCACTATTAATATATAATATTTGAAAAACTTTTTCATATATAAATTTTTATTTATAATTAGTAAAAAAATTGAATTATTTAATTTTTTTTATAAGTATTTTTATTTTGAAGAAGTTTAATTAATTTGATAAAATATCAGAGGTTTATATTTTATTAAATTATCATATTTAAATATTTTATATATTTTAAACAATATTGATATAAAAATAATAATATTTTATATTTTTAATTAAATAAAATATAATAAAAAAATTGAAATATTAATATTAATTTTAATAAATGTGAATGAGAATGATAAATACTCTTAACCAAACACTACACTTCTATCAATCATATACATTCTCATTCCACATATTTATCAATTCCATTCTTATTCTTATTCCCTTATTTGAACCAAGCTCCCTTAAAGCTATGTTTGATTAAGTTTATAATCCCAGATTATTCGTGTTTCCATAATAATTTATTACAACAATTTTAACAATAATTTATAAACTTACAATTTCTCTTGGTTATTTAATACTTTATCATCTCTCTGCAAACAAAAATGTGAGGCACAAATCGTGAGTTTGCTACCTAAAAGAGCAAAGCGATGAGAAGAATGACATTTTGTAAAAGTATTCTCACCTTATCTTCAGCAGAAATATACTGAATGAGTAGTTAATTGTTTATGAGTATTTTTTTCTCGAACAAAGTGAAAGTTGATTTTAATATGTTTTGCGAGCATGAAATACTAAGTTGACTGATAAAAATGCGACACTAATATTATCACACCATAAAACTAGGGAATAAGAAAGTGAAACTCAAAGTTCACTAAGTAGAGATTGAATCCAACAAAGATCAACAATTGTATCTTCAAGAAAATGATATTCAAATTCATTAGTAGAGCGAGCAACTACTAATTATTTCTTAGAATTATAAGAAATAAGGTTGTCACCTAGAAAAAAAATAGAATTCAGTTGCTAAACAACGATCATCAGGACATCATGCCCAATTAACATTATAGTAGACAACAAAAGTGAATTGTGAAATTGGACAAAGGAAGATCCCATGATGAGTGGTATGTCGAAGATATCGAAGAATGCATTTAACTGTTCCCTAGTGAGAGGTGGGAGTTTGTATGAATTGACAAACTCGGTTGACAATAAATACTAACTGAAGACGGGTGATTATAAGATATTGTAGAGCCCCTATTATGTTCTGATAGACAAAAAAATGAGACAAATGATTACCATCATGTTTAGAAATAGAGGAACCAATAAATACAAGAGTGTGTAATGACTTTTCTTGGAGCATATTAGCCCAAGTGAAAATATCGCTAACATATTTGGATTGAGAAAGAAATAAGCAATCTTTGGTACAAGTGGCTTCCGTACCAAGAAAGTAATGTAATTGACCTAAATATTTAACATGAAATAATTTATTTAATTGAAGTATAATTTTGGTCCGATATGATTTAAAATTGTCAGTGAGAATAATATCATCCACGTATACTAAAAGTATGTGAATATTGAGGCGCATGATATGTGAAGAGAGCCTTATGATATTTCAATTATGTGAAATGAAGAGATAATAGAGCAGTCTAGAGAGTATCATACCAAGCATGAGGAGTCTGTTTAAGACGTAGATTGTCTTGCGAAGTTTGCGTATATGGTTAAGAAATTCTGGATGGACAATATCGGGTGATTGTGACATGAAAACTTCTTCTTGTATAGACTCGTGAAGAAATACATTACTAATATCAACTTGATGAATGAACCATTAAAAAGATATTGCCAAAGAAAGAATGACATGAATAGTTGTAGGATTTGGCACATGATTACATGTTTCTTCATTATTAGCTTTGGTAAAATATGTAAGTGTAGTAATGAAAGAAGTAGCGGTGAGAGCTGATGAGGAAATATGTCGTGATTTATTTCATGTGATCATCTGATGACTAAAATATTTAGATGCATGAACTATTATAATAATTGGATGTGTTAAAGAACAGTAATAATAGTAGAAGAAGATGATATAGTGTTTGGTGATATTGTGGAGGTCGGAGAGGGTGGTGGTGGAGACAATGAAGTGATTTGAGGTGATAGAGGTGGCATTGAGGAATAAAGTATAATTATTGGAAGAAATGTCTCATTATCTTGAGGTGGTTTATACAAGTGCACAAGATTCTTACTTTTAAAATAAAAAATGGGTTCTTAAAAGTAACATGTAGAGAAATAAATATACTTCGAGACGGAATGTTAAGACATTCATAACCTTTGTTAGATGAGTTGTAATCAAGAAAAATGCATTTATTAGTATGAAAATCAAGCTTGTGTAGATTTTTTGTTTAATTATAACTAAAATGATGCAAGGCCTTACTTACTTAATTACATTTGTCCATTTTTGTCGGCTTCAATAATGTGAACAACATTAGTGGAAATGAAAATCTTGGCAGATGAAATATATTGGTGTTTTTTAGATGTTTCATCGATTGAAGTCTCTATTATTTTTAGTAAACATATGCATGTAAAGCGTCAATAGATCTAATGTGAGAATAATATTATCATTATCGAAGAGATATTTAAAGAAAACGTCTAGAAGGATTTCTTCTTTATGAAAGGGACTCATGAGATGTTTATTGTGTGAACCCAATCAATTATAGAATGAGCTTTCTGAGTTGATGTACATTTTATTTATGTAACCTATATAATTATACTTTTATGGATAAAATTGCTATTGGCTTGAACTTGAGTCGTTTTTTAGATTTACGGACTCGATTATTAAAAAATTTGAATAGTTTCCACCATATATATATATATACTTTTAATAAACTATAACGACATTGTATTACTGAATTTAAATTTATTTAAAAAATGACATTATCTGTAATTACTTTTATTTCATAGCAAACTCTTAAATGTGAACCTAAAAATGAAGATTACAAATCCATATTCAATTTATATGATCAAAAAACAATAAAAATAAACCCAAAATTTTAATTCAAAATTCTATTCAACACCAACTAATTAAAGTCTAAAATACTCTTATATACCCCATTCAAATATATACATACTCTTGTTGTATAACCTTTCATATAGTTGACTTTCAAAAAAAGACAAAAACATTTACCTATAAAATATTAATTTGTGGTACCAAACAAATAACAATAAGAGAAATGATATTTTCAACGAATGAGTAGCGAAAGCAAGGCCACGAATCTACGTGGCCTTGCCAGCTAGGAGAGAGAAAAAAAAAAAAAAAAAAAAAAACGTTTCAGTTTCCCCCTTCTTCTTTCCTCTGTCTTTCTTCTTTTCATTTATTCTTTTCGGCGATTTTTCTCTTCTCTGGCGATTTTTCTCTCCGGCGGCGGCATCCCCGACTTCTTCAACTTTATTCATCTTCTTTCTTTCGATCGAAAATGGTAGGTCTTCTCCTTCGGGTATTTCCGTTCACTTCACTGTCTGCATTCGTGAATATCTTTTCTCTTTTTCAGGCTGATGGTCCAGGTACATCTCCAAGCAAGACTCCAAAATCTCCAAGGACAAGGTAAATAACATCTCCTTTAGAATCCTAAAACATTTTGATGATTTGAAGACCGTTTAGGTTTTTGCGGTTGGGGTTAGGGTTAAGGTTAGGGTTATGGATTTTTATGATTCTGCTGATTCTAATGATTTTAACTATAGAAATGGTTGATTATTTTGTGTTTATTTGCTTCTATGTGATGATTTATGTGATTTTTGATATGTTTGGCTGTTATGGGTCCCGAAAGTGTTGTTTCGGGGACCCGAAAGTGTTGTTTCGGGGACCCGAAAGTATGATTACATAGTCCAGAAATTTGATTTTGATATGTTTTTTGAATGAACGGTCCCGAAAGTGTGGTTTCGGGACCCGAAAGTGTTGTTTCGGGACCCGAAATGTGTTGTTTCGGGACCCCAAAATTGAATTTTGATATGTTTTTGGCTGTTATGAGTCCCGAAAGTGTTGTTTCGGGACCCGAAATGGGTGGTTTCGGGACCCGAAATGGGTGGTTTCGGGACCCATAAATCTGATTTTGTAATATTTGGCTGTTATGGGTCCCGAAATGGGTGGTTTCGGGACCCGAAATGTGTGGTTTCGGGACCCGAAATGGGTGGTTTCGGGACCCGAAATGGGTGGTTTCGGGACCCGAAATAAGGTGTTTCGGGACCCGAAATTTAGATTTTTAACTTGTTTTCTCTTGGTTTTTAACTTGCTTTAACTTTGTTTCTCTTAGATTATCTGTTTCATGGTTTTTAAATGTTTATCTTTTGTTTTTGTAGGGCAAATAAACGTAAAAAGAATGCCCAAGAAGCAGCATCTCCCAAAGCAGTTCACAAATCCCCAAAAGCTCCCAAATTAGTTCCGAAATCCCCCAGAGCAGCAGCTCCCAAAGCAGCCCCACACAACCTTTTTTTAACTAGGACATCTTCTTTTGGCCTTTTCAATCTTCTGCAACTACTGTCTAATGATCAAAAGGAGGCTGTGAAGTCAATAGGCTTTGGCCATCTACTTTCATTATCACTTTCAAAATGCCCCGGGGAGATATCTCGTTATCTAGTGAGGCAGTTTGACTGTGATAAATGTTCTTTCACTCTAGAGAATGGCGAGGAAGTGAAAATCGAAGAAGAAGATGTTGAAATGGTATTGGGTCTCCCTAGAGGGGAGTTGGACATTGTAGAATATCAGAATAACGAGACTGATGACAAGCTGAAGGCATTTAGGACTCGATGGGGTAACCCTATTAATGGCGCTCCTTTAGTGACTGCTATGCCGACGAAAATGATTGAGAACAAAGCTGCTGACAACAATTTTAAGATAGACTTCGTATTATTTATTGTCAGCTGCTTTCTCTGGTGTGATCACCTAGGTTAACTATCAAGGTACTATCATTTTTGTTATTTCATTTGCATGACAACTTATATGACATGTTAATAAATCCTCAAATATGTTTTTCCCCTTGCAGGTATAGAATTCTAAAATCTATTTCAGATGTTCATAATATCAAGAAGTTCAATTGGTGCAAATTTGTACTTGAAGGATTAGTTCAATCATGCGCAAAAGTGAAGGAGAATGAAAAACAACATTTCCAAGGACCACAGACGTTCCTTATTGTAAGTTATCCGTTAATTAATTTCTCTGTTTGCAAAAATAATTGGTTTTAATTAACATATGTTTGTTTTCAGTTGTGCTACGTGTATAGGGTGAGCAACCCACAATTGGGAGGAGTTAATGACCGTCGATTTCCAATACTGTCATGTTGGAATGACACGACTTTGAAGTTTAGACTGGATACGGAGTTTGAAAATGGAGGATTCGGACGCGGAAGCGTTGTGGGACGAATTCCACTACCGGGGATGTGGGGGAGAACGATGAGGAGGATAATGATGTGGGGGATAATGATGAGGAGGATATGAATGAGGGGGTGTCTGAGACCCCAAAGGCGGCGGCGGCAGCAGCAGCAGCAGAACCTAAGAATAGGTCACCACCTAGGAATAGGTCACCACCTCGGAAGAGGCCACCAATGAGGAGGTCAGAATCAACACTTATGAATCAAGGCCTACCACCTATGAATATAACACCTATTAACACGGCAGGTCCGGACGTTGATAAACTGAGTTTTACAGAGAATTTGGCGTGGATTGCTAAATGTACGTTGTTTATTGAAAAAGCCACGAGAAGACTAGAATCTTTAACTTCAGGCTGGGATGCAACGCCAATGTATGACAACGCCATCCACGTAATTTATAGAGCAATGGACATTAATAAACCTTTTAGGGATGCCATGCACAGATACTTCAAAGATCGAACACCCACTGAGGATGATGGGGTAAACGATCAGGACGCTCACACTGAGGGGGCTCACACTGAGCGTGCTCACAGTGAGGGGGCTCAAACTGAGGTGGCTCACACTGAGGTGGGTCAAAAGGGTGTTCTCGAAGAGGAAGATGAAGATGAAGTACCTGAAAAAGATGGATCTCCAAGAAAAAGAAGGAGAAATCCAGTGCGACATATGAAAATTCCAGCACGCCTTCAATCTCAATATATGAAGAATAACAAGCAAAGAAATCCAGAGT
The DNA here is from genome assembly GCF_907164915.1 of Impatiens glandulifera. Taxonomy (NCBI): domain Eukaryota; kingdom Viridiplantae; phylum Streptophyta; class Magnoliopsida; order Ericales; family Balsaminaceae; genus Impatiens; species Impatiens glandulifera. Next base: position 23,370 of record NW_025919233.1, read on the forward strand.
TCTATCATTTTGTCAATATGGAATACCGAGATGAAGTCGTTGTGGGATTCATTTATGCAGTTGATTCGAATGCGAGGTAAATCAAGATTTCATAGTTTGTTAAATTATGTTTGTTTGGCTGAATTAATGGTCCCGAAAGTGTGGTTTCGGGACCCGAAAAGGGTGGTTTCGGGACCCGAAAAGGGTGGTTTCGGAACTCGAAAGCTGGTTTCGGGACCCGAAAATGGTGGTTTTGGGACCCGAAATAAGGTGTTTCGGGACCCGAAATAAGGTGTTTCGGGACCCGAAATGGATGGTTTCGGGACCCGAAATAAGGTGTTTCGGGACCCGAAAAGGGTGGTTTCGGGACCCGAAAGTTTGGTTTTTAACTTGTTTTCTTCTTTATCTGGTTTCAGCAAGGAAGTATTCTATGTATCCGAGCTTACCAATATCAACATAGAGCAATTTCAATCAATAAAAAATGAATGCCATGTTGAAAGTGGGATAATTGATGCGTGGGCAAACATGATCACTCTTCACTGCAAATCAACTTCCGACTCGAAAATAGTTTTTTCGACAGTCGTTTCTGTAAGTCTCTATATCTTTCATTGTTGTTTAAACCAATTATCTCTTATTCTGATGTTGATTTCATTTGCAGGACTTTTGGAGAACGAAAGACCTTTTCATTGAAAGATTGATTGAAGAAATGAGAATTTTCGAATTAACTCCCGAACACATGAAAACTGCTAAGCTGGTAAGTCCTTTTTTATATTATCTGATTTTTTATTATATGTGTCATCTGAATCTTGGTGATATTCTTGCAGATATTTTTCCCAATTTTATATGAAAATCACTATTATGTGGTTGTCATCAATATGCGAAACCAAGCAATTGAAGTCATCGACAACCTCCCACTGGACCCAGATATTGAATGGGATGATAAATATGTCACAACTCGGCAACTGGTAACGTTGAAGTCTTTTTTACACATAATGTATTGACTTCTTTGAAAGTGTTTATTAACTTCTTTGGTAAAACAGGTACAGAACGTTGTGGAATACTTCCAAACTATCGACCAAGGGATCGCGGATAAAATTGCCCAATTCCCGTTCAATGTTTTGAAATTACCTTGGCAAGACAGTTCAAATAAAATGGATTGTGGAATATACTGTATGAGACATATTCATTGGTACACGGGCGATACAACAAATTGGAATTATGGTATAACGATAGAAAATGTAAGTTACATATTTTCACATTTTATTTGTTTTACAAATCTTTAATAACCGCTGAATTATAATTTCCTACAGGCAAGGGGAATGCTTGAAGCATTGCGAGTCAAATACACTGCAATGATCATCCGTTCAAACTTAAACAAAAATATCAAGAACATCTTACAGAAGTTTGTAGACATTTTAAAAGTAGAATGTCCTGAAACATATAAGTTGTATGAAAAGAGCAACTCTTAATTAATTTAGTACATTTTTTGTCTTCAATTATAATCATGTATAAACTAAGTTAAAACCCAAGTATAAACTAAGTTAAAACAAGTTAAAAACCAAGTATAAAGTAAGTTAAAAACCAAGTATAAACTAAGTTAAAACAAGTTAAAAACCAAGTATAAACTAAGTTAAAAACCAAGTATAAAATAAGTGGTTTCGGGACCCGAAATGGGTGGTTTCGGGACCCGAAAGGTTGTTTCGGGGCCCGAAATAAGGTGTTTCGGGACCCGAAATATGTGGTTTCGGGACCCGATATAAGGTGTTTCGGGACCTGAAAGGTGGTTTCGGGACCCGAAATAAGGTGTTTCGGGACCCGAAATTTAGATTTTTAACTTGTTTTCTCTTGGTTTTTAACTTGCTTTAACTTGGTTAGACTATCTTCGTTAAAAATGAAAGGACAAGAATGATAAAAAAATGTATTGAAATAGAGTTATAGTGAAAGAACATTGCCAAAGGATAAAATCGACGTGAAAACTAACATACATAAGACGGAAGGACTTAAAATGTAATAACTATGTTGGAGAGCCTTTCTTCCACCGCATCCATGTCAAGAATGTTTGAAGAGGATGCAGGTGTGCCCGGTCCGAACTCTGTCCGGTACTTTAGGATTAGCTTACTTATATGAGGTGCATAACCGAGACCTTTCTTGGTTAGCACCATATTCTTCAGGTGTTGGAAAATGACCGTTGACCAATTGATGGTGGATTTGCCAACAATGTGGGTCATCAGATTGTAAGTATTCTTGGAATACCGCTGATTTAGAGATTGGCAAAGGATGGACCGGGTCACAATCTCAAGAAGAAGTTGAAAGTGAGAAGCGAGGCGGATTTTTAACCCATAGCTTTCCACCGGATCAGTGGTTCCAGAGAGGAGTAGTGCATAATAATATTCCGCATTTCCCACCATGGTTGGAAAGTCAGAGAACCCTTCTGTGGGCAAGTTAAACATGGAGGCAAATTCGGCTTCATCAAGCCAGAAAGTATGGTCTCTTACCGTAGAGACGATGTAGTTGCCCCTGACGCAAGCGCTCCTGAAGAACGTCTTGACATCATCAATGAGAATGGGACTGGATTCTTCGAGAAAGGTTCGAAGGCCGGTGTCAATTAAAGATTCAAACATGAACCTCTTTCCGTGATTTCCGTCCCACTCTTCCATACATGATTCGAAATCGATGCTCAGAAAATTTCCTAGAGTTCTGCTAGGCATGATTTTGATAGTAGATAGAGAGAGAGTTTAAGATTTGAGGTGTGTTATTTTGATTAGGAAAGCTCTCTTTATATAGAGCCGGTTTTGGAGGGAAAATGTTTGCATTGAATGGTAGTTTTGTCTTCTTTAGAGAAGAGAATCTTTATATTTCCAAGGTTATTGGGCAGAGTGTGCTTTTTGACTATTTGTGGATCTCGAGGTAAATGTTTGTTGAAAAGTAACCAAGTTAGTTGGGCATTTATTTAGTTAGTAGTTATTATGTTAGTAAGATGTTGTTCCTGTTTCTTTATTATGTTAGTTGGGCATTTATTTAGTTAGTATTTATTATGTTAGTAACCAAGTTAGTTGGGCATTTATTTAGTTAGTAGTTATTAGTTATAAGGTGTTTCGGGACCCGAAATATGTGGTTTCGGGACCTGATATAAGGTGTTTCGGGACCCGATATAAGGTGTTTCGGGACCCGAAATAAGGTGTTTCGGGACCCGAAATATGTGGTTTCGGGACCCGAAATAAGGTGTTTCGGGACCCGAAATAAGGTGTTTCGGGACCCGAAATAAGGTGTTTCGGGACCCGAAATAAGGTGTTTCGGGACCCGAAAGGTGGTTTCGGGACCCGAAATTTAGATTTTTAACTTGTTTTCTCTTGGTTTTTAACTTGCTTTAACTTGGTTAGACTATCTTCGTTAAAAATGAAAGGACAAGAATGATAAAAATGTAAAAATATTCAAAGTTATAACATGATCAAAATAAGTACTATCTTCGTTGAATATTATCACCACACGCATGATCTTCGACATATACTTGAGAGGACAAAAGTGATGTGAAGGATAATTGAGTTGAAAGTGGATCATTCCATTGTTGTTGTTGTGTTGAATCCAAAACTGTAGATGTTGTGGCCGTATTTCCCTTCTTTTTTATCTCGAAGTCTTGGGGATTTTTTCAATTAAAGATTGTTTCCTCTTTGTTGGTGGTCGTCCTCGACTTCTAACTTTCTTAGGAGAGTGTATCAAAATGGATGTAGCGGGAGATTGAAATGGAGATGGAGATGGAGATGCTTCTGTGCTTTGGTCTTTAGATGCTTCAGTGCTTCCATGATTAAGTGACATAAACTGTTCCTTCAAGCCTTTTATTCCGTTCATCCAAAAAGAACAAGTTACTTCAGATTTTACTCCAACTTGTTGAAAATCTTGCATCAATCGAGTTAAACTATTGTGACGTTTTTTTTCTTCCACGGACATATCTGAATCATAAATGTTGGTGATATTTTGATATCCACGCTTAATATCTTTACGCCACCGGTCCATTATATAATACATTGGTACCTCATTCACCCTCATTTTTTCAACACAGCCATGATATGTCTACACAAAATACCTCTGAACTCAAACAATCGACATTCACATTTCACATTGCAATCCTTTTCGGTGTAATGTACTTTGTAAGAAACATCTCTTAGATGTTCTCCATTAACCCCCCAACATGATTTCCTCAACTCTAAATATAGAAACTGAACTTTCCTCTTCAATGGCTGAGATGTCGCACAACATCAAACCTCTAACTTCTACTTGAACCAATCTAAATATATCTGGAGTGTATAAGTTTTGGTATTGCCTTTCGAAGGCAAAATCCACTAACAGTTGGTATCAAAGAATTAAACGATTGGAAATCCAATTTCTTTTCTCTCTCGATATTTCTCAACAGAGCCCTATCATATTGCTCGACAAATTGTTTGAGGGATGTTTTGGACTGCACGTAGTCATCAAAGAAGGCGTTCATACTTTCACTCCGTTGAGATGTTGACATCCCGGCCCAAAATTGTCCTTTGACATAAACAGGTATCCATTTAGATCTTTCCAAATACAAAGATTTCAACCAAACATTATCTTCCAACTGATAATCTTCAATTAGTCTATTCCAATCCTCTTCGCATTGTTGAATATTTATGGAATTGTATACAATATTTTTCAGCCTCTTCTTTATTAGATGGTATTCAGTATGGCTTCCAAGTTTTATAGGAAGTTTCTTCATTATATGCCACAAACAAAATCGATGATGCGTTTTAGGAAATACCTTCTCAATTGCAATCGCCATGGATCGACATTGGTCTGTGATTATGGCATTGGGAGGTCTATCATGCATACATTCCAACCAAGTTCTAAACAACCATGTGAAAGAATTTGAATCTTCACTTGACAATAACCCACATCCAAGCAAAATGGATTGACCATGATGATTAACACCAACAAACGGAGCGAAATGCATGTCATAGCGATTTGTCAAATATGTTGTATCGAAAGAGATAACATCATGAAAATCTTCAAAGGCAGCCCTGCACCTACCATCTGCCCAAAACACGTTTTTAATTCGGGATTCCTCGTCCAAATCAATAAGGTAGAAGAAGTTTGAGTTCCTGGTTTGCATTCTTAAGAAATAATTAGTGAGTGCTTTAGCATCCCCAATCCCTAACCTCAACCGTCGTGCTTCTGTAACGTAATTTCTACATGTCCTCTCATCGAAAGACATGTTTTCATACCCTCCAGCTTCAACTACAAGTGATTGAAATGTTTTGGCCACAGTTATTTCAGCTTCATCGTTTGTATCCAATCTTCTCTTTACATTTCCGTCAATTACTTTGTAGGATCTAACATGACGTATTCTCTTAGGGCTTAAAGAATGGTTGTGCTCAAGAGAAATACTTGTTATCACATATTCCCCTTCATTTCGAACAACAACATTAATCTTTGCTTTACAATCTGTCTTCGTTATTGGTCTAAGCTGATGAAACTTGTTTTTTGACTTCGATTCTTTCAGAAAACTCTTGGCACAACCAACGCTGAAGTATTTCCTCTTACCACCTACATTTTTGCTCCCTAATTTGGTAATGCCGAATCCCGTTAAGTGGGCATATGATGTGTAGAATTCAAGAAGTTGTTCTTCGGAGGAAAATGTCATTCCAACACTAGGAATGTGACTGCAAAAATTAAGTGAAACCGTAAGAAAAAAGTCTATAAACCACTCATTTCGGGTCCCGAAACCACCCATTTCGGGTCCCGAAACCACCTTTCGGGTCCCGAAACAACCCATTTCGGGAAATATAAGGACCCTTTCGGGTCCCGAAACAACCCATTTCGGAAAATATAAGGACCCTTTCGGGTCCCGAAACCAACCATTTCGGGACAAGGAAGGACCCTTTCTTGTCCCGAAACTAACCATTTCGGGACAAGGAAGGACCCTTTCTTGTCCCGAAACCAACCATTTCGGGACAAGGAAGGACCCTTTCTTGTCCCGAAACCAACCATTTCGGGACAAGGAAGGACCCTTTCTTATCCCAAAACCAACCATTTCGGGACAAGGAAGGACCATTTCTTGTCCCGAAACCAACCATTTCGGGACAAGGAAGGACCCTTTCTTGTCCCGAAACCAACCATTTCGGGACAAGGAAGGACCATTTCTTGTCCCGAAATCACTAGATCTGTTCAGGGTACCTTTCGGGTTCAACAGGGGTGGATCTGTTCAGGTTAAGTTCTTCATCTACTGGGTTGTTCAAGTTCGGTGCTTCGGTTTCCTGAAAATTCAAACAGTTTAAATCCATAAATACTTATGTAAAATGTAAACCCTAGATCTGTAAAATCTAAACCCTAGATCTATTCAAAAAAAAATAAAGATCCTTAAAAAGGATACCATGGAGAAGTAAATGCTGCCGTAGAAAGAAATAAATGCAGCCGGAGAAGAGAAATAAATGCAGCCGGAGAAGAGAAATAAATGCAGCCGGAGCCGGAGAAGAGAAATAAATGATGCGTTTCAGAGAGAGAAAGAAATGCAGAAATATGAAACCCTATTGGGTGAAAGAGGATATGCAGAAATGTAGAATTTTTTTTTTTTCTCTCTCCTAGCTGAAAAGGCCACGTAGGATTCGTGGCCTTGTTTTCGCTAACCCTTCGTTGGGTTTATCATACCTCTAACAATAATACTAGTTATAAATAATTATAAATATCAAAATCCACTTAATAATCAATTTTCAGTAATGTACTAAATATACCCACATTAAAAAATTGAAAGTCCAATTTAGACTTGAATGTTCATTGGCCACATCTCACGTCAACGAATCTAGTTGTGACGTATGACTTGATTCTATTACTAAAAGACTTAGACTTGCTCAGTTTTTCATATGAAATCTAAACAAAAAAAACTCCTGAGATCCATCCATATCCATGGAAGTCATGATGTATGTGATCTTCTTACAAAATCTTTATTCGTCGAGAAAGAAGGCGACTATTTAATATCACCAAATGGGACATTTTCAAGTGAATTCTACGAAGTGGGAACTAATGCATATTCCTATGCAATCTGGTATACCCACTCATTGAACAAAACAGTTATTTGGATGGCTAACAGAGATAAGCAAGTTAGTAGTAAAAGGTCCATCCTTTCGCTACAAAGAACCGCCAATCTAGTCTTGACCGATGCAGACGGTTCGATTGCGTGTCTAGTGACACTTATTCGAAAACCCGCGTGGAACTAATGCTTCTCGAGTCGGGGAATCTTGTTTTGGCTACATACGACGGTCGTATGGGAGAGTTTCGGTCACCCAACCGACACGCTCGTCACGAACCAACCGCTTATTAGGAACACGACATTGGTTTCGGTGAGAAGACCAGGTATTTATTTATCTGGTTTTTATATGATGGTCCTTTGTATTCAACGCTCGTTGGAGTGTTGGTTCATCCAAAGGCGGAGAGGAGGCCAACCAGCTTAACGGAACCGACAAATTCAAAAATAAAATAAAAAAAAAGTTATACTCAATCATTTTGCGTGAGGCCGAATCCTATGATCTCCTATTACGACTATATCTTTTGAAACCAACGGGTGAGGAACATGTATTTTCAAATTATCTAATTTCCCTTAAATCCCGTTTTCATAAAGGCAAAATTTATTGGAAATCATTAAACATATCTTAGAATCAATTAAGCGTAAATTAGAGTAACTGTAATCACCAATCGGTGATAGGGTTCTAAGAAATAAGAAAAAAAATGGACTTGAAAAATAGAGATTCCAAAAGGTTGAATGATTTGTTCTAACTCATCCTAATGAGTTCTAAACGAACTAAGGAAGAACCATGGTCTTAGACCATATCTAACCCATAAACCCATTCTCAAACCTAAAATACAGTAAAATCTCATTTTATCTCTAACTCAAAAATTCATTCTCAAACCCAAAAAATATTCTTAGAATATTTCTTTCTTACACTAACTTTTTAACCTTATTAATATTATCTATATATTTGTCAATTTTACATATTTAACCCCAATCTTTTCTCTTCCATTTAATAAAATTAAAATAAAATTAATTATATATCAATAATTCATAAACAAAAAAAATAATTCTAATACATTTAAATAAACAAACATATTATATTAAAACAAACATTATTAACCTATTATAAGATAATTTATAAAATTAAAATTATAAAATATAAGTTAAAAATATAAAATAAATTATAAAATATAAAATAAATTAGATTAAATTTCAAATATAATAAATTTAATGATTTAATTATATATTTAGAAAACAATTAACTTTTTATCTTAAAAAATATATATATATAAGTTGAAGGATTAATTTAAATGTAAAAAAATTAAAAGTTATAAAAATATATATATATATATATATATATATATATATATATATATATATATATATATATATATATATAATAACCTAAGGGCCATTTTTGGAGAAGAGAGAGTAAAAAATTCGTTTTGAGTTTTTTTAGTAGGATTAGAAAGAAAAAAAAAGGCATCCCTAAACGCATTATGTGTGCCCATTGGAGATGGTCTTAGATTTATAATTGAGGCTTTATTTTACTAACTCATATTATTTAGTCGAAAGCTTGATTTTCTGACAAAGCTGCCGTTAAGCTCCGATCTAGCCCTGACGTGGATAAGTCCTAAAGGCTAATGTTAATCATTTTGTGTTTGGAAGCTTAAATTGCTTTTGGATTTTCTTCATGGGTTTTCATAAAGAGTATTAGTCCAAAGAGGTAAATGAGGAGCGATAAAGAATTCAGATGTTAGGCTTTAAATTTTATTAAATAGTTGACTAATAATATGAAAGTTAATATAAAAAATATTGAACTCTCTATAACAAAAAAATATGATAGCCCTTGCCAACAATTTTAAACTGCAAATTTTAAAATTAAAAATTAAAATGATTGAACTTCTAAATCTTTAATGTATTTTTTTTAAAATTAAATGAGATTATTAATCCAACAAAACTTACCGTTCCTTTGTCAGACTTTCTTTCACTTATTTTTATTTTTATTATAAGTTTAAATCTTAATGTTGCAATCATGAAGATATGTATGGTTATAATGCAGTCCAGATCTTTTGCTACCGATTGTCGTGTTTCCCTATGGCGGACCAATCAGATTGCAGCATTATTATTTTAATATTAAAACAATCTGGGTAGGAGACGGAGGGAGGGAGAATCCGGAATCCGGGTTTCATCCCGGGTTCACACAAGACGCCGTTAACGACAGCGCCTGTTAACGCCAGGAAATAATATAATATTCATATAGCACCCGGATAAGATATCTTCGCTCCGGGCACCGTGTCAGAAGGAAGGGTGAGATGCGATGGGAGCGAAGATTTCCACGCCCGTTGCCCTGACCCTCATGTAAACCCCCCATACCCAGCCATGAGAAGACCGCTTGTCTTTCATGAAAATACACTTACACGTCTATGTAAAGACCAAATTGACATGTATTTTATATTTCCGTTTATTAAATATTAATTTAATTTATTGAAAATCACATCCTGCGATATAATATTCGCTACAATTAATTCATTCAGATTTTTTTGGTTTTTTTATTTAATTTTTTTGGCCTTGAGACCCTCAGGAGCGAAGATATATTTGCTTCAATAAATTTTAATAAAAACATCATGTAAATCCCCCAACCCACCAATGAGAAGACCGCCTGCCTACCATGGAAAGACACTTACCCGTGTATGTAAAGACCAAAATTACATGGATTTTATATTTCCGTTTATTAAATATTAATCTAATTTATTGAAAATCACATGCAGCGATATAATATTCGCTTCAATTAATTCATTCAGATTTTTTTTGTTTTTTTTATTTAATTTTTTTGGCCTAGAGACCATCAGGAGCGAAGATATATTTGCTTCAATTAATTTTAATAATAATCTCATGTAAACCCCCCAACCCACCCATGAGAAGACCATTTGCCTGCCATGTGAATACACTTACCCGTGTATGTAAAGACCAAAATTACATGGATTTTATATTTCCGTTTATTAAATATTAATTTAATTTATTAAAGATGACATGAAGCAACCGAACAAATCTTCGCTTCAAGTACTATACTAAGTAATTTATTTTTTTTGTTTATATTCGTTTATTAAATATTAATTCAATTACTTTAAAATGACATGCATGAAGCGAACAAATATTCGCTTTAATTATTGAACTCTCATTTTTTATTTTTTTTTCGAGGAGACGATTGAAAGCGAATATTACTTCTTCTCATATATTTTTAGCCTGACGTTCATGTAAAACCCCCTCCCCTCCCATGAGAGCACCGCTTCAATTAATTGATTTCCACATCGAATACCCATTCGCCCAGATTCAATGGAATGAATAGACGCTTTGTGAGAGAATATTTGTTCGCCTAGACAATGTTCCATGTAAAATGGATTGAATAGTCGCTTCTCGAGAGAACACTTATTCGCCCCTGGTCCATGTGTCATGTGAAATGGAATGAATAGTCGCTTTTCGAAAGAAGACATGTTCGCCCAGGTTACATGAATATATATACCCCCTAATATGATTATTTTATAATCATTTCCGCCCGATTCATCTCTCTCTCTTCCTGCCTCCTTTCACGGTGATTCGCAACCGACTCCCCGTCGACCAAACCAGAAGCAACATCTTCACGTCTCCACAATGGTACGTATTCCTGAATAGTAACTTTTCATATTTAGGATTATGGAACTACTAAACTAGATTATGTTATGTGATGTCGTTGTCTAGTTAATCTTTATGAAACCCTACTCTGAAAATGTCACCTTCAATGAAAATCCATCGTATTTTAGGAAAACTTACATAGTGTTAGGGTTTAGGATATTATTTCCATGAAACCCTAGTGAAAACTAACAAAGACCGTTTTTTTCCATGCATCTGCAGGCAACCGCCACAACATCCGTCCACAACTTTGGCAAAGACTGGATTTTATGCCCAAAACAATTAACAAGTGAAGAGATAGTACTATTCTTGACATATCTCCCTTTTTTTCCATATTGTTTAAGTTTTCATCCTGTGTATCTGAAATATTTATGATTGTTCTTAAACAGCATTTGATGCAACAATATGCTAACAAATGTGGTGCCACGGTGACAATGAGGTGGCGAGACGATGTGACCCACGTCATAGCATCCACCGATGCTAATGGTGGATGCGGTCGCACTATCAAAGTATTGAAGGCAATATTGAATGGGAGTTGGGTCCTTACCATTGATTGTGAGACTCTGTTATTCTTAACCCTTTACTGTTAACTCAATATTCATTTTCACATATATGAAACTAAAAACACCTATTGCTTTTGTACAGGGATAAAATCATCAATCAGATTTAACTGTTACGTGGACGAGGAACCGTACGAGGTGCAGCGAGATAATCATGGGACTGTGGGCGGTCCAAGAGCTGGAAGAATGCGGTATTTGAACAATGTAAGTTTTGTCTTATTCCTACTCCTCCTCCATATGATATTCAATTCTCCATGATCACTAAAAATGTTTTGTATTTTCTTTCAGCTGCCGAAACTGTTCGACAGTTACACCTTTATATTTGCAGGTGAATTCATCCTGGCTTACAAACTGGATCTTACGGGGTTTGTAATTGCTGGAGGAGGTACGACTAAAGAAATGGAGAATCCATTTGTCGAGCCCGAGGACGACAAAACTATAGTTGTATACGACAAGTCTCGGCACAATGTTAATGAACTTGTTTGGGTATTTGAGGCAGAGAATCCTTTGAAGACATATTTGGATGTGTTTGGTGTTCCTCACACAAGCTTGCTAGAATCCATTTATTCTTGTGATTTGCAGCCTTTGTTGTTGTAATAGACATATTTTGGTTGAATTTGTTTCTGAATATTTGAATATTTTGCATTCTTGAATTTGTTACTGTTATATTTGATTTCAGATTTATCTTTTTTGTTCTTCGAATTGTGTTTTTTTAAAACACCAGCATTATATTAAACTAAATCTTGAAACATGAAGAAATAATGTATAACTTGAAGTATAAATTTTTATTCATTTATTAATACATAGCAATCTATGTAACTTAATCGCCCCTAATGTGATAAATAATTAATATGTTTTAAAACAACTGTCAAAATAATATTTCTAAAACAATTGTCAAAATAATAATGTGAAGCAATCTTTGCTTACTGATTGATTGATTTATTTATTAATATTAATTCATAATAATTTTAGTCATTTAATTATTAAAATCAACTATTTTTTATCAAGTCACCTCACCACCACCTAACACCTGCCACCTTTTCATTAAATGCTGCATGCAGCAAGCCATGCTGCTAAGCTAGACAAAGTTTGTACTGTTCTCTCTCTCACCTGTACGACCATTTCTTCGCCGGAGTTATACTCCATTGTCTACCATCGACCTCTCCTTCGCCGGAGACTTCATTATAATATCAATCCATCTTCCTAAATTAAAATGGTATGTTTTTTGAATGTCATCTATACCTTCTTTACTTTTCGTCCCAACCTTTTTTATGTTTTTTGAATACTCGACATGAAATGTTCTGTTCCGGTTGATTATCAGGAAGGAACACATATGAGCGAGAATGATATGAACGAAAATGATATTAATGATTTAAGGTATATTGTTTAACTTCTCTAATTTTTTTCGTTCATATGTAAGCGAAGATCTCTTCACTAATATGATTTTTGATAATAGCTTATAAAGCGAAACTCTCTTCGCCTAATATTACAATGTTATTAATGTTGAAGTGAAGCGCTTTTCGCTTATAATGTCTTAATTTTACAATAATCTACAAGTTTTGGTTAGTTTAAGCTTTATTTTCCACGTGTTCAAATTGAACAGCGAATCTGCTAGTTGTCGTCGTCAATTGAATTTCGATGGAAACGGCCAACCCTTGGAGGACATCGAAGCCAACTTAATTCCACATTTAGGTGGGGAATTTGAGAGTGAAGAAGAAGGCTACGTATTCTACTTAGCATACGCTAAACTAATAGGATTTGGTATAAGGCGCAGTTCAAAACATGTAGACAACGAGGGTAAAATACTGGATAGATTTTTTTGTTGTAGTGCACAGGGTGAACGGGGAAAAGACAAACGTGATGTCTATGTGAGACGTAGACGTTCTGTCACGAGGTTCTGTTGTGAAGCGAAATTGAGAATAAAGAGGGCAGACAATGGAAAGTTCCAAGTGGTAAATTTTATTAGTGATCATAGTCATCCTCTTGCAAGTCCAAAGAAAACTCACTTGTATAGATGCCATAGGAATATTTCTGCAGTTGCAGGCTTACATATCGAGATGGCCACTAACGTGGGAATTCCTCCTAAGTCATCACATGCTCTAATGTCTAAACAGATCGGTGGAAGGGAGAATCTAGATTTTCTTCCTGAGGATTACAAAAATTACCTGCGAACGAAAAGAACGAGAGAGTGTAATTTTGGGGAAACAGGGGGTGTATTAGAGTATTTGCAGAAAAAACAATCCAATGATCCTGGTTTTTATAATGCTTTTCAACTTGATGCGGACGATTTGATAACGAATATTTTTTGGTGTGATTCCAACATGCGGTCCGATTATTCATACTTCGGAGACGTTGTCAATTTTGACACCACCTACAAGAAGAATAAGGAAGGTCGTCCAGTTGCGCTTTTTGTAGGTGTCAATCATCACAAACAATCAATTATTTTTGGTGCAGCTCTATTATACGATGAAACTGCGATGACTTTTGAATGGTTGTTTGAGACTTTCACCAAAGCTATGCGTGGGAAAAAACCAAAAACCATTCTTAAAGATCAAGACGCGGCCATGGCTAAGGCCTTGTCGTCTACATGGCCCGAAACAAATCATCGTCTCTGTATTTGACACATATTTCAAAATGCAGCCATACATCTTAGCTCCGTGTTCCATAATTTCAGAGAATTTTCTAAGGATTTTTCTTCGTGTATATATGATTTTGAAGAAGAGATAGAGTTTGTTGAAGCTTGGAATCAAATGTTGACAAACTACGGGCTTGAAAACAACGACTGGTTGAAACGCATGTTTAGCATTAGGCGAAAGTGGGCATTAGTCTATGGACGACAAATGTTTTGTGCTGATATGACGACAACACAGAGAAGTGAGAGTATGAACAGTTTGTTGAAAAGGTACTGCTCCTACAAACACAAGTTTTTAGAATTTTTCAAACACTTTGAAAGACTAATCGATGAAAGAAGATATGATGTGTTGAAGGATGATTTCAAATCAATTACCAGCCAACCAAGTCTTAACTATCCAGTTTTGATCTTAAAGGATGCCTGCAAAGTTTACACCCTAGAGGTCTTTAAGTGCTTTGAACAACAATGGTTTATGTTGCATGATTGTGGTGTAGAAATGTTAGAGGATGTCGACACACACAGAAAATATAAGGTAACACCCCACACTAGGAGATGCTCTCATACAGTTACAGTTCATACGAATGATGATAAGAATATCGAGTGTAGCTGCTGTAAATTTGAATTTGGAGGGATTTTGTGTGCTCACATCCTAAAGATTTTCACAACGATTGACGTGTTGAAGATTCCTCCAGCGTTGATATTGAAGAGGTGGACAAGAACAGCCAAAGATGGAATATTTGGAACTGATCCAATCGTGGACAGTAGTAATGTTGATCCGAGTGAGCTTCATAACATAAGATACAGAGATTTGTTTGGCTTGTCCATGCATTTATTTACCAAGGCAGCCGAAAGAGATGACACTTACAAGCATGTCAAAGAAATTATGCTTAGCCAGTGTACGTTTGTGGATAAAAAATTACAGGAGAGTATAAATATGCAAACTCCACCAACCGGTGTATCACGTTCTGCCGAGGGTGCCCATGTTCAAGCGAAATGAATGAAAACTAAGAAGCCAACAAGGTCTGGTAAGAGAAGGAAAGGTGGACTAGAGAAGAACTCAAGAAAAAGAAAATCAACAAGAATAACTAGCGAATCACAGATTCCGGTATGAATTTGCTGACTTAACTTCTTTACTAATAATTCCGTTATTATTATTCATTTATTAACATACTTTTAAATAATTTGATATACCTTTCCAGCCATCAAATGCAATGCCAACGACCACTCCCCAGTTCTCAACTCCTCAACAATGGGACGAAAGTTTCAGCATGGACGCCAATACTCCGTTCACTGTTCTTTTGTCATCTCAACTATCGAATTCCAGTTTCATGTGAAATCTGATATGTATTGTATGTATATTGGATTTGAAACCAAGAAGAAGGTCGAATGTATGCATGCGATGTTTTATGTAATACCAAATGAATGACAACACTAATTCATTTCTAAAAAAATAAAAACACCTAAATCAATCGAATATTTATTCGCCCCCAGTCGACTCCTATTAAGTATCCTTTTAGTTACAAATTGAGAATATGAAACCTAAACTGAAGCGAATATGTATTCGCTTCAAAGAAAACAAGTATTTGAGGCGAATATTTATTCTCTTCATATTTCTTTCATGAAATTGATATTTTTGTGGAATTTGGTATTTACATGTCAGGGTAAATGTAATGACATGACAAGTAATCCGGCTTCTCATGGTTGGGGTGGGGGTTTTACATGAACAATTATTTGAGGCGAATATGTATTCGCTTCAAAGAAAACAAGTATTTGAGGCGAATATTTATTCTCTTCATATTTCTTTCATGAAATTGATATTTTTGTGGAATTTGGTATTTAAATGTTAGGGTAAGTGTAATGACATGACAAGTAATCCGGCTTCTCATGGTGGGGTGGGGGTTTTACATCAATTCGAGTCTTCACATATAAATTTTATAAAAATTTATTAAATAAACAAAAAGTGTTTGAAGCGAATATTTATGCGCCTCATGTTTCTTTCACTTAATTTCTTCATTTAACACATAAATGAACAAGTATTTGAAAATCAAATTTCATAAAAAAACAATCTGCATGTATACATGTTCATTATTGTCAAGATTTGAAGTAACATTTTTTGAAAATTTAAATTACACAACATATTCATTATTGTACCAATGTGAATTAAAATTATATGAATAGTTTAATTACCCAATCTGTATGCATCTTCATTATTGTACTAATGTCAACTAAAATTATTTGTAAACTTTAATTACACAATCTGTATACATTTCCTAATTCATTGACTTATCCATTTACTGCAGGAATTGTAGACCTTGCTCCTGGCTTTGTTGAGCTCCGAGCCAATGACACGCCAACAATATTCCATCCTCAAGGTCTTTATTTGGTTTCGTCAATTTTTTTTAACGCCAAAGCCAGTTTTCCAACCCTTCACCTCACCTTCATACGTCTCCATGTGTCTCATGCAAAAAATGTCGCAGTTAGTGTAATTCTTGGAATCCTGCCATGACAATTTCAAACATATCTTTTCCAAACCGCTATACTTTTCAGCAAGAACGGGGTCTACGTCGTTCATATATTGTTGAATGTAGTCATCCTGATACATCATTACAAACAACATGATGTAATGTATTTTAGTGCTACTAGAATTCCAAAATTGAACTAGTTGAAAATTTAATTGTAGTGTCATACCAAGATTTGTGCATTCTTATATCTTCTTTTGAAGGGCGATTGCATAGGTGACTGTCTGTTGTCAATTACTTGAAATTGCCTTTGTATGAAGTTATAGCAAACCAAGTAGAAATGTCTGTCATCAATGATTGGGAAAAACAACTGTGGATAGAATTAAAACAAATTAGATTTCAACTGAGTTGTACATGCTATTATAAGGTACCACAGCGAGATATGTACTTACGAGGTCCACATCCAAGAGGTCCCTTTTCGAAATTTCGAAAGCCCGACCTTCACGACAGAACCTTTCATTGAATTTGTCTCGGGTAGTTATCCCACCTTCACGAAAAATCTATTTACAGCAGTCTTTAGTCTCACAATAATAACATAATTGATAAATAACAGTGCTAGTACAACTTACGGTGAGCACGGTTGTGTAGAAAATCTTATTGTAACGACGTTTTACATTTTTCCTACAAAGGTTGTGCAACATGTATGACCAAACGTCAATAATCATACTGTCTACCCAGGTTTGATCAGCCATTGTAAGCATGTCCCCGCGCGTCACATGTAGACATAGGTTCTCCCCAATAAATAACATTTCACTGCATGAAACCAGAAAAACATGTTTCAGAATGGGGTACAAATTATATTTTTTATGAATAAGAAAGTATGTCCAGGAAACATTACCTTGGATCAAGTCTTGTAGCAAATATGAAACCCACAAAAATCTTCTGAATGTTTGTCATTTGTTTCACATCCCTAAACATTTTATTGAAATATGGGGTTTTCAAAGCTGGAGGCAATTCCAATGCTTTAACCCATTCTTTCAATTGCATTTGTGGACGAGAAGCGGCAGTTTGAAGTGGCGGTGGTAGACTAGAGATGCATTCTTCCGGTTCATTCTTTACTATCGCTAAAGAAGAGGCAGATTGAAGTGGCAGTGGTAGATTGGAGATGCATTCTTCCTGTTCATTTTTTACTATCGCCAAAGAAGGGGAGTTGTTGTTGGTTTCGGTGTTGATGACATCGGTTAACCAATCCGTTTTCAAATTTCGGGGGACTTTTCTGCAGACATTTAAGGCCTTTGACGGTCCTGCTTCCTCTTTTTTTGGGATAATTTGGGTAGGAAGCAAGGCTGGGGTGGTTGGAGTGCTGGTGTTCGTGTTGGTTTCTGTTTTGGGAGTAATGGGGTTGGCTTTGGGTTTGGCTTGTGCCATTGGAGGAGTTGGGGTTGTGGTTAGAGGAATGGGGTTGGCTTTGGGTTTGGCTTGTGCCATTGGAGGGGTTGGGGTTGTGGTTAGAGGAATGGGGTTGGCTTTGGGTTTGGCTTGTGCCATTGGAGGGGTTGGGGTTGTGGTTAGAGGAATGGGGTTGGCTTTGGGTTTGGCTTGTGCAATTGGAGGGGTTGGGGTTGGTGTTGGAGGAATGGGGTTGGGTTGGGCTTGTGCCATTGGAGGGGTTAGGGTTGGGGTTGGGGTTAGAGGAATGGGGTTGAGTTTGGCTTTTGCCATTGGAGGGGTTTGGGTTGGGGTTTTGGTTTCTGTTTTGAGTGGAATGGGGTTCTTGTGGGATTGGGCCGTTGGTGTGAGGGTGGTTTATGTGTTGTCTTGGGTGTTTAGAGGAAGGGTGTTGTCTTTGGCTTGGGTGTTGGCTTTGGTGTTTTTTACGGTGTTGGAAGAAAGGGTGCTCTTGTTGGCTAGGGCTGTTGGAGTGGTGTTGGCTTTGGTGTTTTTTTGGGTGTTGAGAGAAAGGCTGCTCTTGTTGGTTTGGGATCTTGGAGTGGTGTTGGCTTTTGTGTTTGTTTCGGTGGTGGGGGTTAATGTGTTCTTGTTAGCTGGGGCCGTTGGAGTGGGGTTGGGTTTTGTGTGTGGTTCTGTGGTGGGGGTTAATGTGTTCTTGTTGGCTGGGGCCGTTGGAGTGGTGTTGACAGGGTTGTTGGTAGGAAGGGTGTTGCCTTTCGCTTGGGTGGTGGCTTCTGTGTTGGGGTTAATGCCACTTCCTCTTGGTTGCTGTTGTTTTTTTTGGTCTAGGCTCCGCTGTAAGCCTTCCCTCAGGATTGAATGGGAGTTTAGTACCGTGGCCAATGGCTCAAATGCAGACTGTACAAGTTCCATTGCGTTTATCTGGTGCATCTCATTCAGATATTTAGCCCCTTGTGCCAATTCGTCTGCAGCGGCCGCAACCTTCCTCAAACATGATGCCAGGTTTTGTGGAATTGGAGTCTGCTCAGTTTGATTGTCATCTCCAGATTGTGGTGGTGTTGGCTCCACATTTTGTTGAATCGGTGGTTGCTCATTCGGAATGGCTATTCGAGCAACTACCCTACCATGTCCAAACCCCCCTGTGCAGCCTCATACTCAACCCTTTCGTACATCTTCTTCTCGTCCCAGCATCCTAAAATAGGAAAACTCATTGAGATCTGACTGTTTACCTTGAACTCAACCACACGGTCCAAGTAGCACAACTGATACATTAGCATAAACAAATATATGTTACGTTCAAACTCATGAAAAATTTTGAAGGTACAACCTACAGCAAATAGATTTCTACACTCACCAAAAGAAATGTTAATGGTCCATGGAAATATGATGTCTTTTTTTCTTTCCACTTATAAACACTGTCGACTAGTCCGTCTAACGTGAATTTGCATCAGTTGTAGTCTTTGATTTTAGATACATCCTGTAGGGATTTCAGTACTTTGAATCTGTACATAAAAAAGAAGTGACTCAAGCCAGTTAAATTGACATTGAAGTTCTAAATGAAATCACAGAATTAATGTGAGGTTCTTTGGGTATACCTGCACTGTGGATTTTGGGATGTCCACAAAAAACTGGATACAACAAACACCACGAAGTCCATCTTGAAGTTATTGTCTCCTGCAGTGTTCTGTAGAATTTTGTCAGGCATTTGGTAGGTTGAAGGACCTCCACTGTTCTCGAATCCCCATCTCCTTCTCCACGCCGTGAGATGGTCCTTGTACACCTTGTCGTCCGTGTGATTTCCTAAACACTCTGCCACTACTAATTCCCCTCTGGGTATGTTCAATACACATTGAACATCCTCTTCATCAATCTGCATCTCCTCTCCACTATGTAGGACGATGCTCCTCCTTCTGGGATTGAATAGACTCACAATGCACCGTGAGAATTGAAGTGGGCATTTTGATATGCCAAGTGAAAGAAGGGAACCAAATCCTATGTCCCTCACAGCCTGCTTCTGTTCTTCGGATAACCTGTTAATGAGGTTATGAAGGCCCGATGGAGAGGTTCTGCTCTTGAAATCAACATCAGGGTCACGAGTCCTTCTTCTTTTCTTCTTAACCTGGTTCTCATTAAGTGCTTCATTAGCCGCGTTTGCCAGAATATCCAGTGGTGTCGTGGGCGTGCCTGATGCCTCGGGTTTTCTTTTCCTTTGTTGAACACTACATTAACATTAGCAAATTCGATGACTTCCCTAATGCCAATATAGGCAAATTTGTACATTTTCTAACATTAGCGTAATTACCTTAGTGTGTTAACTTCCGTCGTGGATTCAGTATATGGAACTATTTGCATATCGGAATCCTGATTCTGAGATGATAGAGTCACATTTAGATTCGAACGAACTAAAATAAGAAAACGAAATAGACCCACGCATGCAACCGTAAACACTTCTTACCATTTTCGCAGCAGCAGAAGATACTAACCGGAAGAGAAATGGATTCGTAGTCGAAAGGCCGGAGACGACAACGCTAGGTCAGATTGTAGAATAACCTGGGTGTATGACGGCCGGAGTCGGGATTGAGATATTTTACTTTGTAAAGTGCTCTGTTAGTGTGAATGTATTTTCATGAGGCCCTATCGGTTTTGACAAACATGAATAAGGAGTTTCTCATGAACTTCGTATGAGTCGAACCGATATTCGCTCATGGAATGTGACATGTAATTCTGCATTATGAAAAGAAAACATACTAGAATAGGCGAGGATGTATTCGTGCCGAATGCCGGATTGTACGAATATATCTTCGCTTAGGACATGTATTACTCGATTCACATGATTGAAAAAAAAATCCAAAAGGTGACCAACTATTTGCTTCTACATGCGGAAGAAGCGAACAAATCATCGATCGGCAAATCTAACAGATCGTATCCAATCTAAAGGATTGACATTTGATTGGATGGTAGCGGTGGAAATGACTTGCCGTGGTCACAAAGCCTGAGACTTTGTGACAGTTGAATTGACATGTCAAAAAGTTTTTGGCGCTTGATTTTATTTATTTAATTTATAATTGAGATGTGAATTAAATTTAATTTCTTTTTCTTCAAATATAAATAACAATATATATATTTTACTTTTACACTGATGTAATAAATATAATGTTTGTTATGTATGAATAATTTAATATTTCATATAATGTTAATTATATTAAATGTAATTTTTTGATTTATGAGCGGAAGATTGAGCGTTTATTTCTATAAATTTTTGGTTTCGATAATAAAACACACCAAGATCAAACAGCACCTAATTTTTGTTTCTACTTTTTCATTAACAATATATAAATTATGAATGATATTTCCTGTCAAAAATACTGAAGACTGGTCCGATTCGATATTTAATGATTACTTTAAGATATGATATACCGTACAAAAACATTTCATTAATGAATTATAAATAAAAATGAAATGTGATTTAAGGGATAAAAATTTAAAAATAGTTTTTAGCGAAGATTTATTCGCTGCGTGTCTTTTCCTCCAATATTCCTTAATAATTTTGGTCTTCACATACATGCGTTGGTGTACTTACATCAGGGGTAAAAGGTCTTCTCATGTAAGGGTTGAGGGTTTCACATGTACGTCAACTTAGAATTCATTGAAGCGAAGATTTATTCGCTTCATATAAGTGTCTCATAAATTACAATTTTCATTGAACACGGATATATGTTCGCTGCTTTTCATCTTTAATTAGATGAATTCATGTGTAAAAAAAGTGAAGAAAAAGTTACTGCTAATTTTGGCATTTACATACAAGGGTTAGTGTGTTTCCATGAAAATAATGAAGCGAACATTTATTCGCTTCCGACCGACACACCGTACAGAAAGCATGTTTGAAAAAATCAAAATGTTAATATGTTTACGAAGATTTATTCGCTGCATGTCATTTCCAAGTCTTTTATTAAATTGTTCTGACGCTATAATTGAATTATATGAATTTCTTTAATTAATAATATTTTAAATCTAAATTATATTCGATATTATTTTGTTCATATAGAAATAATAGTATATATAATAAAAATTTATACTTATTTCCTAACATAATTTTATCTATATAGAAATAATATATTATTTAATATAATATTAATTACACTATTGTAACAATACTTTATCAATAATGAAATATAATTTATGTGATGTGACAAAAAGACTACACACTGTTTCGATTTGACATATGATCACGGGCTTATTACTTTTTCTGAATCCATAGATATGAAATGATTTCTTTATAGGGTTTTATACAAAAACACACTACTTTTTCAATGATGAAATATAATTTATTAATGATGTGACAAAACAAAGGACTGCCTACTGTTCCGCCAAGTCATTTGAGCGAATATTTGTTCGCTGCATGTCATTTTTAATAATTTACTATAATATTTAATAAACGGAAATTTAAAATACATTTAATTTTGGTCTTCACATACACGGGTTAGTGTCTTTCCATGACAGACAAGCGGGCTTCTCATGGTTGTGTTGGGGGGTGTACACGGGGGACAGGTGAAAAACAAATGAGGCGAAGATTTCTTCACTTATGAACGACTCCCCGTAAATAATGATGTTTGAAAAAATTAAAACATAAACATGAAGTTATTTTAGCTAAGGTCTCTTCGCTGTTCGAATTAATTTTTTTATATGATACACGGAACTTCAAAATTCATGTTAATTTTGGTAATTTGTGAGATATTAAAATGTTTTCACGCTTAATGTTTTCAATAAAATATATTTTAATTCTTATTTATATTCAACATAGTTTTCTTCATATAGCAATAATATTATATTGAATATAATTTTATAATTATTTATGAAAATATTTTTATTAATATAGAAATAATTTATTATTTAATATAATGTTAATGACAATATTGAATTATTTGTTTTATTTAATATAAGTGTTATTACTTTTTCGTTAATGAAATTACTTTTTCATGATGTGACCAAAGGACTGCAAACTGTTCCGATATTATATTTGATCACGGGAAAATTACTTTTTCTGAATCAATATATATAAAGATTTTATTAAGAAAACAGATTTTCTGTTTGCTATAAATGTAGGGATTACATAAACAATCTTCGTCGGCAGCATGAAATATTTCGTAAGCGTTGTTGTTGAGAGTGTGTGTTTTTTTCAGATAGTTTGTTGGGATGTATCATTTGGGAGATTCTATGTGATGGAAAACTTCTACAATGAAGATCAACTGGTGGAAAACATCTTCAGTTACCATGAATGCTTGATACCTCAAGTAGAAACTACCGATCAAATGAAGATCATTCGTGTCCACCGCTAGTGGGAAGAGCCAACTGTAGGAGATTCTCTGGGATGGAAAACATCTAAAGAGATATCTCAACAGGTGTATGACCACAGTTATGCGTGAGAGATCCGCTGTGGTCGCTTCAATGGAGATGCATTGAAGCTGGAGATGCAGATGAATATTGTTAAAATGTACAAATGTTTATGAAACGTAGAAATGTTTATGAAACTTGTAATGAAATTTTGTACATCGAATTATAATAATTATTTGTTATTTATATTTTCATGCACATGTCATTAAACATTTATAAAATAACGAATTTATTATAAATAATAAAGTATTATAATATCTACTCTTCTGGCTAAGTATACGTTTCTCATAAGTGAAATCATTGCCATCATTGTAATCTGACGTGACATGTAATGTAAAATGTTTTGGCGCTTCTTCAATCATTTAACCCTTGATTGGATTAAATATACAAGCGAATCCATATTCGTTCAATGTTCTCGAACTCAAATATCACTATCAAGCGAATTGATTTTCGTTTCGTAACACTGGTGGGTTTAATATAGAAACTAACAAGCGAATGATTCTTCGTTTTCAGATCCATTAGAGTATTACATGAAAGTGGTACAAGTACAATATTATGTAACTTAAAAGAGAATGCGACATCATCTTCGTTTTCATTCACATGGTTAAAAGTAATACACTAACAAACAAACGAAGAAATGTCCGTTCGATTTACTGATTAGATACTGTGTTATGAAGCGAACAACCAATCGATGGATCAATGTAAGGGGTTTACATGAACACATCAGTTGTTTTACATTATACGTTGAATTGATAATGACATCGAACTTGCAATCAAACAATCAAACATAACGACAATGATCAGATTTATGTAACTCCAGAATACACAAACTACATCATGTAAAATGTAACTTCAGAATATAATCAAAAATAACTTCAGAATATTATTGAATACACAAAAACAATTTATAATCCGTTTACATAAGTACTGCAAAGATTAACCAACAAAATAGCGGTTCAAAAAGACAAATGAAGTTTAGTCTGATTGATCAGAGGATGACTCGTCAATCGGTCCTGTCATCGACACGATCTCATGTTCGATGACGGGTGGAATATACAGTTGAATGGCTTCGTTCACAGCAATGATCCATCGATTGGGGAATGAAACCGTAAATGAATTTTCTATTATTGATGCGTACTCTAGGTAAAGATGGTGAGGAGTAAGCATCAAGTCCTCCGGAGGATTGAGTCCATTCGAAGGTAGGGGATTCTGTAGGCCAAATTGTCTATATATGACATTTGTGCAGTACGAGGTAGTTCCCTCAAGACCCAACACAATGATGAATGGAGAACCCCTCATCTCGTACATCATTACCCTAAAGAGATACCACGGAACAATGAACCGAATTGGGTGAATATCCGAAATAGAAGTCTGAGGCACAATTCCAGCGACCCTTTGCACTTGCAGATTGGCAAAGGAAGGGTAGGGAATTGAAGGACGGGGCAACCAATGCAACTTGTCTAACAACCAGAGGTAGAGACCCAAAGGTGATCCACGGTGGGAATAGTTATTTTCCTCTGGAACAAATTCGTTAAGACCAAGTAATGTCTCAGCAAGTACAAGGCTAGCCATGTTTGGGGCGTTTCCCATCAGTGCAGGAACTACCTGCAAGATCCTATCTGAAGGCCGTCGTCCTGCAGCCGGACATAAAAAAAATGAGCCAGAACCACAAGCATGATCAGTTTGCTTTGTGTGTGGTTGATGGTCCTCTCAGCTCCCTGGACACGCCAAATGTACTCGTCTATGTTTGTCATATTGAGAAATCCATGTTGGAGGGTAAACAAAAGAGCATCAAACATTGTACATCCATAGAAGCTGTTGCAAATGTCGAAGGCTCTATGAGGATCTTGATTGACAGGCAAAATCATGAGTGCAAGACTACCACACCTAAGGATTGAAGCAAAGTCCTCTATCGTCGGGCATATGTGCATTTCCCCAATAACAAAAGAACGAGAGTCCGTATTCCATCTGCTTTGCATGTGGGCCATCAGTCCGTCGTGAACGTTTATTCGTAAAAGAGGTAGAATCTCATCTACATGATAGACACTAAAAGGGACAGGGTTATCGTTGATCAGACTTAAGTATCGCTCCAGCTGTTGCTGCGATAAAACCAGCATGTCTGGGTCCATCTCTACATCCATCTTATGAGTTTTACACTAAATGACTGAAGGAAAGACACCGGTAGATAGAGATTTGGGAAGGAAAGAGTCAAAACAGAGAGAGAGGTGAGAGTGAGAGTGTAGTGTGAGAGTGAGAGTGAGAGTATGAGAGTGATGATGTTGATACAGCAGTAGTTGAAGTAATAAATGAGTTTTCATTCTTGAATTCACATCAATACATAACTCCGGTAGGGGCATTACATGTTGTGAAGATATCTTCGTATTATAATTTTTAGTTCATGTAGTTACGAATATATATTCGTCTAGGAATTTAAAAACATATATTGAAGAAGATATCTTCGTCTCTGATTTTCAAAATATGGATTCCACCAAAAAAGAACATAAGAAGATATCTTCGTTTAGGAATTTGAAAATTTATAGTTAAGAGGATATCTTCGTTTAGGAATTTGCAAACATATAGTGAAGAAGATATCTTCGTCTCTGATTTTCAAAATATGGATTGCACCAAAAAAGAACATAAGAAGATATCTTCGTTTAGGAATTTGAAAATTTATAGTTAAGAACAGGGTCACAAGAAGACATAAGAAGATAATTTCGTTTCAAAGGTGGTCATCATGTCAATATTACGGTTGCAAGTTTATCAGTTTCATCATGTTAAGAATATATCTTCGTTTAAGAATATTAAAACACACAGTTAAGAAAATAACCTCGTTTATGATTTTAAAAATATGGGTACAAGAAGACATATCAAACATCAATACATTATAAGCAATTCATTATAACTCCATACATTAAGATCTGAATTGCATTATAAGTTATAATTCAATATCAAACATCCATACATTAAAAATATGTGAATTGACCTGTGTAAATATAAGAATTACTGTACAAGTATAATTCCGTATAACACATACAAATACCTAATATCTTGATCTAATTGCAGTCTTTAACTTGAACCTATTGACATTGTGCTCAGACATAAGAATTCTGTATAAATATTTTATCATCAATGTACTCAAAGCTTCTTCGGCCTTCAAAAGAACAAGAGAAAGTATAAGAACATTTAAAATTGTTAAATGTCATAGAATAACATATGGTATAACACTTACATTATTTTCGTTGATGTCAATAGACCAACCCTTCATCGATCCTCTATATGTTTTCATATGTCTCATTAAATATACACCACAGTCTGTCTTGTTTGTTTGGTCTTGCCAAGGCAGCTTTGGGGCCGTTATCCTGTATTTCTTAACCTTTTCCGCTAATCTTTGTATGCCTTGCATTTCCAAGAAAGTCGAAAAACTATCGACTTGATTCCTCAAATGGACATACTTGTCCAAAATTTTCATTCTATGCGGACGACCGGAGTTGTCTAGTACATTGATGTGGGAGTCTATAATATTCACACATACAAGAAAGAAATGTCCGGAAGTGACGACAGGTAGGAATATCTGCAAAAAGAACATAAACATTTATTATTTTATGGCATTCTCATTACATGGAATTGAGGGATATGTACATACCAGGTCAGCGAAGATGAGGTCTTCTTTTGTGACATGGTAGTTTCTCATGTCTTCTTCAAGGGATTGACAAAATAAGGTGC
The DNA here is from genome assembly GCF_907164915.1 of Impatiens glandulifera. NCBI lineage: Eukaryota > Viridiplantae > Streptophyta > Magnoliopsida > Ericales > Balsaminaceae > Impatiens > Impatiens glandulifera. The sequence continues at coordinate 50,217 of NW_025919233.1, forward strand.
TGTCATACTGCAGATTAACCTGCAAAATAAGGGTGGAGACTCAAAGTCATGAACATTGAAGGATACATAGCACAAAACAAGAGAAGCACTTACATGTGAAATTGATGAGAAACAAATTATTCTTGGTTCATGCCTTGGCAACCTACGGCATTTGAAGTGCACAATTATGGACCAAGCGTCAACCACTTCGCTCGCAATTTCTAGACCCATTTTCATTGTTTGAAATAGACGACGGGTGATATTACCCGGTGCACCTTCGTACAGAACGTCACTGCAAAATACATTCATTTAGAAGACCATAACTAACTAATTTCATATTTCAAATTTCTAAAAACATGCGAAGTAACTTACAATGGAGGCAGGTCTTCATCAAACACAAAATCGACTAATCTCTGTTCCTTGTTGGTTATTTTGTGGTCCAACATATCCGCAACCTGTTGCATGTAAGGGGATCGAAGGTGCACAGGAATTTTCGAGATATTCCTCTTAGGATATTCTCTAATGTTGATGCGTCCCCCCCCCCATCACCTTCATCTTCATCTTCAGAAGATTCAATGGCCTTAGAAGCCTCAACCTGTTCCTTGCCTTCACCCTGATCATTTGGTGCAACAGACTGAGCTTTGGGTTCCGCAACATGTTCCTTCCCTTCACCTTGATCATTTGGTTCAACATGCTGAGATTTGGGTTCCTCAACCTGTTCCTTCCCTTCACCCTGATCATCGTCTTCAACAGTGGGTGTCTGCACTTTGTGTGCCTCATCCGGTTCTTTCCCTTCACCCTCATGATCTGTTGGTTCAACACTGGGTGAGTCATCTTTGTTGGGCAGAACTGCATCCTCAGGTTCGTCCTGTTGAGAAGGGGGTGACTTGGCTTGAATGTGCTAAAATGCAGCCTCTACATCTTCCTGTTCAAGAAGGAGTGATTCATCTTCAATGTCCTGACCTACATCCTCAACATCTTTCGGTTGAACAGGGAGTGACTGAGCTTCATTGTGCAGAACGGCATCATCGAGATCATTCGGTTCAACGTGATCTGAGGGATTTTCTTGATTTGGCATAACTGCATGCTCAAAATCATTCAGTTCAACCCGTGCTGGTGGATTGTCTGCATTGTCCTCCACTGCATTCTCACAGGGGTATTCAACCGGGGGACTATTGATTTTCAAGCCCGCACACAGTAAAGTGTCCCCAAGTACCTCACTTGGAGGATCTTCCACACCTACACGAACCTCACCATCGTTCACCACCTTCAAGTGTTTCATGAACCCTTCAGACTCTCTTAGGTTCAGGAAACCGGCCTCAAAAAAAGGTTTCGGATCGATGTTGCGTTTCTCCAACTCCCCTGAGAGGTATTTAAGCTGTTGGGCTGTATCTTTAAAAGTTTGTAGGATTTTGGATGTCAACATCTGTACATTATGAAAAACAGATTTCATTAATCTTGAAAACAGGATAATATAGACAAATGGGAGTCAATTTCTTGTTTCCACATACCTCATTATCGTCTTCTTTTACTTCAACCGAGTCAACTGGATTCTCGGGTTGTTTAGCTGCTAGGCGCGCCCTTGCACGGCCCAGCCCAAAACCACCGGAACGAACTTCTAAGTTGGTAAACTCTAACACGGTGACGTCATCCCAACAAGAGATTATTGGAAATTTTCTTTCGTAGGGGATACGTTCACCTTCCACAAAAATACCATCTAGGTAGCAAATCTGGAGTAAAGGAATGAGAAACATGTTAGAAAATATTAGATATCTATAAATCATATACAAGAGAGGCAACATTACTTACCAATAAAAGGGTTATAGGTCCATCGAAATATGGATTTTTATCTTTACTTGCTTTTTCTTTCCAACTTCTTACACTGTCAACCAATCGTTGTAGTGTGAAGTGGCACCAGTTCAGTTCCTTTATGTTATCAACATCCATTAAGGATTTGAGAATTTTGAACCTGAAATGAAAAAAATACATGTGTCAGTATTCACAAATACAATTAGATATATAATAGGTTTGAATACATGTTTACCTGGCTCGTGAATTTTGAACTGGACATAAAAAACTTGAGACAACAAAGACAACGAAGTCGATTTTGAAATCGTTGTCTGCACTTGTGTTACTTAATATCTTGGGGATCATAGAAAGTGTTTCAGGAGCTTTTGAGTCTTCCCCGGTCCATCTGGTCTTCCAATCCCTCAAGAAATTAAAAAAATCAGGGTCCTTAGTCTTGTCCCCCCCAACGGACTCGACTACGTTCATTGCCCCTCTAGGGAGGTTCATCACGAGCTGTACGAGATCTTCATCGATAAGGATCTCATCACCGTTGGTCAATACCAGAGAACTCTTATCCGGGTCAAAACATTGGATTACGTGTCTGGAGAAATGCGTCGGGCACTTGGAGACACCCATTGTAAGAAGAGAACCAAACCCGATTTCCTTCACGGCTTCCCTCTGTTCTACGCTCAATTTAGGAATCAGTTGAGCGAGGCCATGAGGTGATGATCTTGTTAGAAATGTCAGTTTACATTTCTTGATGGTTTTGGTTTTTGGGGGAGATGGTGGTAACTCTTCATCGAATGGGGTAGTACACGGAGAAATATTAGTGGTTTCTGGGGGTGGTTCTGGTAACTCTTCATCGACTGTTGGAGTGGAGGTAGGAATAACATTGGGTTTTTTTTAGGGGGAAAAGGTGGTGGTAAAATCTCATCAAAATGGGTAGTACCTGCAGCAACATCAGTAGCTTCGACAGCAACTATGGAAACTGATTCAGCAGTCGATGACGACTTCATATTCGTCTTCGTATTTCTCTTCCTCTTCCTTTCATATGTAACCAAGTTATTAAACCTCGAAGTCATTATTTTTGGTGGGATAGCATAAATCAGTATTCAACTAAATAAATGGAATAAACATGTGTAAAATTAGTATAAAATATATAAACACAATAACATTAACCTACCTCTCTGGTTTATTGCGGGGATTGACGTTGGATGCAGGAGTGGGGGCAGTTTCGTTTTCGTTTATGCTCCTACAGACTTGCAAGACGACCTCTCGGGAGTCGATGGTATCCACTTCCATGTTGTTGCCTTGGTTCTCTGACATCTTCAGAAGAAATCCTTTGAGAATAAAAGAAATATCTAGGGTTTCGACGTTGAGTGTTTGGATTATCGCCGGGAGATAGAGAGAGAAGAATATGAACAGTTGCTTATGAAAATGAAAAGGATGGAGAGTGGGATTGTAGCGGGAAATTGAAATTATATCAACCAGTAATTGAAGCGAATAAATATTCGTTCGATATCGTAACTTCTTAAAAAAATTAATAAAATAAATAGAAAATAAAAACTATTATTCGAAGCGAAGATTTATTCGCGGGATGTAAATGCACGGGTAAGTGAATTTACATGACAGGCAAGTGGTCTTCTCATGGGAGGGGAGGGGTTTTTACATGAACGTCAGGCGAAAAATAAATGAAAAGAAAAAATCTTCGCTTTCAATCGTCTCCTCGTAAAAAAAATTAAAAAAGTAGAGTGAACTAATTAAAGCGAATATTTGGTCGTTTATTGCATGTCATTTTAAATTAATTGAATTAACATTTATTAATAAACGGAAATATAAAATTAATAAAAAAAAAATAGTGAAGTGATTGAAGCGAAGATTTGTTCGGTTGTTGCATGTCATCTTTAATTAATTGAATTAATATTTAATAAATGGAAATATAAAATCCATGTCAATTTGGTCTTCACATACATGGGTAAGTGTCTTTCCATGGTAGGCAAGCGGTCTTCTCATTGGTGGGTTGAGGGGTTTACATGATGTTTTTATTAAAATTAATTGAAGCAAATATATCTTCGCTCCTGAGGGTCTCCAGGCCAAAAAAATTAAATAAAAAATTAAATAAAATTAAAAAAAAAATATGAATGAATTAATTGCAGCGGATATTATATCGCTGCATGTGATTTTTAATAAATTAAATTAATATTTAATAAACGGAAATATAAAATACATGTCATTTTGGTCTTTACATAGACGTGTAATTGTATTTTCATGGAAGGCAAGCGGTCTTCTCATGGGTGGGTATGGGGGTTTACATGAAGCGAAGATTTGTTCGGTTGCTGCATGTCATCTTTAATTAATTGAATTAATATTTAATAAATGGAAATATATAATCCATGTCAATTTGGTCTTCACATACATGGGTAAGTGTCTTTCCATGGTAGGCAAGCGGTCTTCTCATTGGTGGGTTGAGGGGTTTACATGATGTTTTTATTAAAATTAATTGAAGCAAATATATCTTCGCTCCTGAGGGTCTCCAGGCCAAAAAAATTAAATAAAAAATTAAATAAAATTAAAAAAAAATATGAATGAATTAATTGCAGCGAATATTATATCGCTGCATGTGATTTTTAATAAATTAAATTAATATTTAATAAACGGAAATATAAAATACATGTCATTTTGGTCTTTACATAGACGTGTAATTGTATTTTCATGGAAGGCAAGCGGTCTTCTCATGGGTGGGTATGGGGGGTTTACATGAGGGTCAGGGCAAAGGGCGTGGAGATCTTCGCTCCCATCGCATCTCACCCTTCCCTCTAACACGGTGCCCTGAGCGAAGATATCTTATCCGGGTGTTATATGAATATTATATTAATTGATGTCGTTAACATGCGCTGCCGTTAACGGCGTCTTGTGTGAACCCGGGACGAAACCCAGATTCCGGATTCTCCCTTCCTCCGTCTCCTACCCAGATTGTTTTATTATTAAAATAATAATGTTGCAATCTGATTGGTCCGCCACAGGGGAACACGGCAATCGGTAGCAGAAGATCTGGACTGTGTTATAATGTATTTGTTTAAATTTAAATAAGTTTTTCTTATTAATATTATATGTAATTTCTTTTTAAACTTCATTTTATCTATACAATTAAGTATACATTAAGATATTTTAGTAGATTCAATAAATAAATTTTACTGGTTATTTAAATAGCAATTAAATCAATTTTTTTTTCTCAATTTAGAAATTTATACACAATTCTTATATATATTTATTGATTTGTTTTATTATTTTCAAATAATATTTTGATTTTAATTCATTTAAAATAATAAATAATGATCAAAAAAAGTTATTTTACAAACATTAAAATATATTTTTAATAATAAAATATTCATACAAATAAATAAAATATATTTTAATATTTATCTAATAAAAAACTAATAATTTTTTAATATTATTTTATTAATAATATATTTTTTTTAATATATTAATGTTATTTATTATAATTATTATATATTATTGAAGCTCAAAGTTTTTGGATTCTTAAAACTCTATCAAATACCGATTACAGTTAATTACTCTAATTTATGTTTAATCGATAAAAAATGTTAACATCAACCGCTTTAAAATGGTTGAGATAAAATAAGTTGATATCAATTATTTTAAAAATTGTTAATATTGATTTATCTATATCAATGAATTTAAAAGTGGTTGATATTGAACTCATCTATATCAACAACCCTAATAAGTATAGATATTTAAAGAGTCAATATCAACGATTTTTAAAATATATTGAACCCCTCTTTATCAACCATATTAGAAAAATAGTTGATATTAACTCTTCTATATCAACTAATTTTAAAACAATTTATATAGAGTCGAACAATATAAACGGTTTTAAAAATCGTTGATATAGAAGGAGTATTATTAACCGTTTTTAAAACGGTTAATAATTACTTATATTTTATATATTTTTTAACTTAACAAATTTAGTTAATGATTTATAAATTATATTATAAATGTTGAAATGATTTATATAACGAAGTTTATTAAATTTAAATAATTATATTAATATTTGTTTTTATAAATCAATCAAATTAATTATATATACATATATGATCGTAATTATTCAATAATAATATTAATAAATAAATAAATTCAAATGGTTCTACGTGTCACGGCCCATTAGTATCAAGACTCAATCCATTGATGTCGATGCTAATTAAAGTCTTGGAATCATAGTGCGCTAATCTTTTTAGCCCAAGGGGACGCTCAATTGTTTAAGTAGGCCCAATGAATCTTGTAATTAAGGAAGAGATTAGAAGATGTTATAATTAAGGAAGAGATTAAAAGATATATTTTAATTAAGGAAGAGATTGGTGTTGGAATTATTTCCAATATTTGGGTACATATATTATTTAATAATTGTATATTAGTTGTTATCAATAAAGATTAAAGCTCAATTAAAGTGATTTATTAAAGTATAAAAGTTATGAGCTTATTTAGACATCTATAATAAATATTGGGGACATATTTGTGTAGAAGCAGAAATATCATTTATTATTTTATATTAGGGCTAGGTCCCAAACCCATATAGATAGCCTACCTAATTTGTTTCTCTCATCGAACAAAAAGTTTCTGTTCATCTCTTAAGAACACTCAAATCTTTTAAGAACACTCAAGAAGGCTATCGATAAAGGGTTGGAAGACTTAAACCCCACTCAAATCACAAATCAGATATTCCGATCCAAGTCAAAATCCAGAACAAGAGGATCCACATTCCGATCCAGGTCCAGATCCAGAACAAGAAGATCCAAGATCAAGAGAAGATCTAAGATCAATAAAAAAATTCAAGATCAATAGAAGAACAAGAAGAAGAGAATAACGAAGAACGACTTAATGAACCGTTCTTAATTCAAGATCCAAGTACGTTTTCACAATTACAATTTATCTCAATTTATAGACATAGAGTATTAAGATTATAGAATTAAAGAATAAATATTTATATTAAAGAGACTAATAAGTTTATATAATATTCTAAGAATATTAATAGATATTTGTATATGTGGTTCATCTAATTCGTTAGAACATATAACGATAGATTATGTATTATAAATAATAATTAGATTCAAATAAATAAATAAATAAAAAGATATCAAATATCTCGAAAAGGATTTGTTAAAGCATTATTTGTTAGATTCAAGATTATTTGTTAGATTCAGGAAGAAGATGAACAGTTCAGAAATAACATGAATTAATTTATATAATTATATAATTATGTGCAAATATAAGGATATACTTACCTAATTAATTAGGTGACATAAATGTATACGATTTTTTTATATTAACATGGATATGGATTAAACAATTAATTATTATTAATTAAGGAATTAACTAATTATATATTGAGAGAAATCTATGGTAAAAAAGTTGAAACATTTTTAAAGAATTAGTCAAATTAATATATTTTTATTATTAATTAGATAATTAAGGAGATATTGATTAATATATTATATATATATATATATATATTCACAATTATGTATGAATTTAAGAATTAATAATAATTATAAGAAATCTTAACCGAATTAATTAAGGAAATTGAATTTTAAAATAATAATTTATTATCATTAAATTATATAAGGAATTAAGAAATTTAGTTTTAAAATGATAATTAATTATTATAATTAATTAAGGAATTCAGAATTTTTTTTAATTAATAATAATTAATTATGACTAATTATTAATTGAGGAATTAAATAATGATAATAATTATTTTAATTAGTTAAATATTAAGTAACTGCTAATATTTAATAAATTCATATAAAATTAAGAATAAAGAAAATATTTACGAAAATAAAGATTAAGAATTATGAAATAAAGTAAATTAAGAAATTGAATATATAATATATATATATATATATATATATATATATATATATATATATATATATATATATATATATATATATATATATATATATATATATATATTATGATTTGAGAATTAAGTAAAGAAAAATATACATGTTTATATTTATCTTAATTTATAACTTAATTAAGATATTTATTATTTATGTTATTCAGAATAAAGAGAGAGAAAATATTTATTATTATTTTTTATTAATAATAATTTATAATTAAAGAATAAATAAAAATATCAACAATTCTTTGTTATATTAATCAGTAATTAAGAAAAAATAAATTATGATATATCAATTAATATAATAATTGATAAGTATAAAAATTTAGAGTTATTTATTTTTTTATATTATATTTGAAGAATAATCAATTATGTATATATTGTGTTGATGGATATTAAAAAATATTTGAGTGATTAGTAAAATCACAATTATTTGTTTTTGTGTTATACGCATATAGAATTTATGCGATTTTGATACATAAAACAATATTCGGATTTTCGGTATTAATAACACATTCAAAATTTGGTATAATTTTAGGCACACTTAAATTTGTAATTATGTGGTTGTTAATCGTCCCAAAGGAAGGTTAATAATTGGTCGGATTGCAAATTTAAATAATGTACAAATTATTAATTTATAGAACATATTTGTTTTATAAGATTAAGACGGTTGTGTTTGTAACTATTCAATTATTAATCGGACAAAAGAAAGTTTAATAATTGGTTGAGTTACACACTTAAAATATGTACATAAGTTATTAATTTATTAAATCAATTAATTAAAACAACATCCTACTAGAGTAGGCTCTCTTGTGTAGGTTAATATGTTTTATAAATTAAGAAGGTAATGTGTATGTAATTCATGCGGTTATTTAATCGGCCCAAAGGAAGATAAATAATTGGTCAGAATAACATTATGCACATGTGGTAATAAATATGTAACAATTATTCGGTGTGCCATGTGAATAATTGGACTATCCAAAGATAACCAATTGTTTGACAGGACTTGTTGTTAATATTTGATTACTACAAAAGAGTAGCGTTTGCAAGTTAATATTTAATGTTCAAAGACTAAATATTAATGTTGCGTTTGGTATCTTATGATGAGACGTACCAATATTTTGAATTTATGTGATTATTAAAATTTTGTGAGTTTGGTTATTCATTTGTTTTGTTATCTAATTAAGTTAACACTTCTGCTTATACGGATTTTCTTGTCAACATCTTAAGTTCATTTTATATGATGAAGATTTTAAGGCGTATCTAGAATTTGTTATTTTTTTAAGAATTATATCTAAAAGGGTTTAAATTGCTAAGGTTATTATTAGAATAAAGATTTCATAAAAAAAATACACCATATGTTTTATTTTGTTTCAAAATTAAATGCATTAAAGTTAGAGTTACACTAATGTATTTGCATGCATCTAATTTGGATTTTCTTATTCACACTTAAGTTAATTGATGTGAATTGTAGTTGCCTAAAATGAGACTTAGTCTCTATACGAACTCACATCATATTGTGTGTAATTTAAGTATTACTAAAGTAAATGTGTTGATGTACGGTTGAGTTAATTGTCAAGAGTCAATTGATGGTGAAAGAAACATCAGCGTGGGCATTGACAATTCATATTAAAGATAATGAATTAAGAAATAATTTCAGAAACTCTTTATTTAGAAACAAACATTTAGGGCATATCTCCATATAATAAATTTATTTGAAGAGAATAATTAAAGAACTACAACTTATATACGGAATAAGTTTCAATTAAAACAACTAATAAATTCTTTTGGGGTTTTTCAGTTAAGGTTAGTCCTTTCAGACCTAAAGAAAATAAATTGGACTAAAGAATTGTTAAATGTTAATTGTTGGATATATTTAAAAAAAAAAGTCTAAAGACAAATTTTAGTCTCATAAGTATTTCAATATTAGCTTTGAAAATGAATAACTACAAAAGACTCCTTAAACAAGAGTCTAATGTATGCTCAAGATTATATGAATCAAGAAATTAAGTATATTTATGATGTTGGACAAATACTTGAAAGGTCCGTTTGGATCATTAAGAAAGCAATCAAACAAGTAATGTGATATTTTAAGAACAAACATTACATACTCATATAGTGAAATCGAATCGGATAGAGATCATTTAGTATATTGATTCGAATTTTTGGTTGGATACCAAAACAGTTGGAAATTTGTGCCACATAATTTTAGTTTAATTATTAGTTTAAAG
>NW_025919233.1:60234-112195 GCF_907164915.1 Impatiens glandulifera
CCCCACCCTTATATAGAGATATACTTTAATAAACTATAACGACATTGTATTACTGAATAATTTATTTAAAAAATGACATATCTGTAATTACTTTTTTTCATAGCAACTCTTAAATGTGAACCTAAAATGAAGATTACAAATCCATATCAATTTATATGATAAAAAAACAATAAAAATAAACCCAAAATTTTAATTCAAAATTCTATCAACACCAACTAATTAAAGTCTAAAATACTCTTATATACCCCATTCAAATATATACATACTCTTGTTGTATAACCTTTCTAGAGTTGACTTTCAAAAAAAGACAAAACATTACCTATAAAATATTAAATTGTGGTACCAAACAAATAACAATAAGAGAAATGATATTTTCAACGAATGAGTAGCGAAAGCAGGCCACGAATCTACGTGGCCTTGCCAGCTAGGAGAGAGAAAAAAAAAAAAAAAAAAAAAAACGTTTCAGTTTCCCCCTTCTTCTTTCCTCGTCTTTCTTCTTTTCATTTATTCTTTTCGGCGATTTTCTCTTCTATGGCGATTTTTCTCTCCGGCGGCGGCATCCCCGACTTCTTCAACTTTATTCATCTTCTTTCTTCGATCGAAAATGGTAGTCGTTCTTCTCTCGTCGGGTATTTCCGTTCACTTCACGTCGGCATTCGTGAATATCTTTTCTTTTTCAGGCTGGGTGGTCCAGGTACATCTCCAAGCAAGACTCCAAAAATCTCCAAGGACAAGGTAAATAACATCTCCTTTAGAATTCTAAAACATTTTGATGATTTGAAGACCGTTTAGGTTTTTGCGGTTAGGGTTAGGGTTAAGGTTAGGTTATGGATTTTTATGATTCTGCTGATTCTAATGATTTTAACTATAGAAATGGTTGATATTTTGTGTTTATTTGCTTCTATGTGATGATTTATGTGATTTTGATATGTTGGCTGTTAGGGTCCCGAAATGTTGTTTCGGGGACCCGAAAGTATGATACATAGTCCAGAAATTTGATTTTGATATGTTTTTTGAATGAACGGTCCCGAAAGTGTGGTTTTCGGGACCCGAAAGTGTTGTTTCGGGACCAAATGTCGGGACCCCAAAATGAATTTTGATAGGCATAGTCCGAAGTGTTGTTTCGGGGACCCGAAAGTATGATTACTAGTCCAGAATTTGTTTGATATGTTTTTTGAATGAACGGTCCCGAAAGTGTGGTTTCGGGACCCGAAAGTGTTGTTTCGGGACCCGAAATGTGTTGTTTCGGGACCCCAAAATTGAATTTTGATATGTTTTTGGCTGTTATGAGTCCCGAAAGTGTTGTTTCAGGACCCGAAATGGGTGGTTTCGGGACCCATAAATCTGATTTTGTAATATTTGGCTGTTATGGGTCCCGAAATGGGTGGTTTCGGGACCCGAAATGTGTGGTTTCGGGACCCGAAATGGGTGGTTTCGGGACCCGAAATGTTGTTTCGGGACCCGAAATAAGTTGTTTCGGGACCCGAAATTTAGATTTTTAACTTGTTTTCTCTTGGTTTTTAACTTGCTTTAACTTTGTTTCTCTTAGATTATCTGTTTCATGGTTTTTAAATGTTTATCTTTTGTTTTTGTAGGGCAAATAAACGTAAAAAGAATGCCCAAGAAGCAGCATCTCCCAAAGCAGTTCACAAATCCCCAAAAGCTCCCAAATTAGTTCCGAAATCCCCCAGAGCAGCAGCTCCCAAAGCAGCCCCACACAACCTTTTTTTAACTAGGACATCTTCTTTTGGCCTTTTCAATCTTCTGCAACTACTGTCTAATGATCAAAAGGAGGTTGTGAAGTCAATAGGCTTTGGCCATCTACTTTCATTATCACTTTCAAAATGCCCCGGGAGATTCTCGTTATCTAGTGAGGCAGTTGACTGTGATAAATGTTCTTTCACTCTAGAGAATGGCGAGGAAGTGAAAATCGAAGCAGAAAATGTTGAAATGGTATTGGGTCTCCCTAGAGGGGAGTTGGACATTGTAGAATATCAGAATACGAGACTGATGACAAGCGGAGGCATTTAGGACTCGATGGGGTAACCCTATTAATGGACGCTCCTTTAGTGACCTGCTATGCCGACGAAATGATTGAGAACAAAGCTGATGCAACAATTTTAAGATAGACTTCGTATTATTTATTGTCAGCTGCTTCTCTGGTGTGATCACCTAGGTTAACTATCAAGGTACTATCATTTTGTTATTTCATTTGCATGACAACTATATGACATGTTAATAAATCCTCAATATGTTTTTCCCCTTACAGGTATAGATTCTAAAATCTATTTCAGATGTTCAGAATATCAAGAAGTTCAATTGGTGCACAATTTGTACTTGAAGGATTAGTTCAATCATGCGCAAAGTGAAGGAGAATGAAAAACAACATTTCCAAGGACCACAGACGTTCTTATGTAGTTATCCGTTAATTAATTTTCTCTGTTTGCAAAAATAATTGTTTTAATTAACATATGTTGTTTTCATTGTGTACGTGTAAGGGGTGAGCAAACCCACAATTGGGAGGAGTTAATGACCGTCGATTTCCAATACTGTCATGTTGGAATGACACGACTTGAAGTTTAGACTGGATACGAGGTTTGAAAATGGAGGGATTCGGGACGCGGAAGCGTTGTGGGGACGAATTCCACTACCGGGGATGTGGGGGAGAACGATGAGGAGGATAATGATGTGGGGGATAATGATGAGGAGGATATGAATGAGGGGGTGTCTGAGACCCCAAAGGCGGCGGCCAGCAGCAGCAGCAGAACCTAAGAATAGGTCACCACCTAGGAATAGGTCACCACCTCGGAAGAGGCCACCAATGAGGAGGTCAGAATCAACACTTATGAATCAAGGCCTACCACCTATGAATATAACACCTATTAACACGGCAGGTCCGGACGTTGATAAACTGAGTTTTACAGAGAATTTGGCGTGGATTGCTAAATGTACGTTGTTTATTGAAAAAGCCACGAGAAGACTAGAATCTTTAACTTCAGGCTGGGATGCAACGCCAATGTATGACAACGCCATCCACGTAATTTATAGAGCAATGGACAGTAATAAACCTTTTAGGGATGCCATGCACAGATACTTCAAAGATCGAACACCCACTGAGGATGATGGGGTAAACGATCAGGACGCTCACACTGAGGGGGCTCACACTGAGCGTGCTCACAGTGAGGGGGCTCAAACTGAGGTGGCTCACACTGAGGTGGGTCAAAAGGGTGTTCTCGAAGAGGAAGATGAAGATGAAGTACCTGAAAAAGATGGATCTCCAAGAAAAAGAAGGAGAAATCCAGTGCGACATATGAAAATTCCAGCACGCCTTCAATCTCAATATATGAAGAATAACAAGCAAAGAAATCCAGAGTTCTATCATTTTGTCAATATGGAATACCGAGATGAAGTCGTTGTGGGATTCATTTATGCAGTTGATTCGAATGCGAGGTAAATCAAGATTTCATAGTTTGTTAAATTATGTTTGTTTGGCTGAATTAATGGTCCCGAAAGTGTGGTTTCGGGACCCGAAAAGGGTGGTTTCGGAACCCGAAAGCTGGTTTCGGGACCCGAAAATGGTGGTTTCGGGACCCGAAATAAGGTGTTTCGGGACCCGAAATGGATGGTTTCGGGACCCGAAATAAGGTGTTTCGGGACCCGAAAAGGGTGGTTTCGGGACCCGAAAGTTTGGTTTTTAACTTGTTTTCTTCTTTATCTGGTTTCAGCAAGGAAGTATTCTATGTATCCGAGCTTACCAATATCAACATAGAGCAATTTCAATCAATAAAAAATGAATGCCATGTTGAAAGTGGGATAATTGATGCGTGGGCAAACATGATCACTCTTCACTGCAAATCAACTTCCGACTCGAAAATAGTTTTTTCGACAGTCGTTTCTGTAAGTCTCTATATCTTTCATTGTTGTTTAAACCAATTATCTCTTATTCTGATGTTGATTTCATTTGCAGGACTTTTGGAGAACGAAAGACCTTTTCATTGAAAGATTGATTGAAGAAATGAGAATTTTCGAATTAACTCCCGAACACATGAAAACTGCTAAGCTGGTAAGTCCTTTTTTATATTATCTGATTTTTTATTATATGTGTCATCTGAATCTTGGTGATATTCTTGCAGATATTTTTCCCAATTTTATATGAAAATCACTATTATGTGGTTGTCATCAATATGCGAAACCAAGCAATTGAAGTCATCGACAACCTCCCACTGGACCCAGATATTGAATGGGATGATAAATATGTCACAACTCGGCAACTGGTAACGTTGAAGTCTTTTTTACACATAATGTATTGACTTCTTTGAAAGTGTTTATTAACTTCTTTGGTAAAACAGGTACAGAACGTTGTGGACTACTTCCAAACTATCGACCAAGGGATCGCGGATAAAATTGCCCAATTCCCGTTCAATGTTTTGAAATTACCTTGGCAAGACAGTTCAAATAAAACGGATTGCGGAATATACTGTATGAGACATATTCATTGGTACACGGGCGATACAACAAATTGGAATTGTGGTATAACGATAGAAAATGTAAGTTACATATTTTCACATTTTATTTGTTTTACAAATCTTTAATAACCGCTGAATTATAATTTCCTACAGGCAAGGGGAATGCTTGAAGCATTGCGAGTCAAATACACTGCAATGATCATCCGTTCAAACTTAAACAAAATATCAAGAACATCTTACAGAAGTTTGTAGACATTTTAAAAGTAGAATGTCCTGAAACATATAAGTTGTATGAAAAGAGCAACTCTTAATTAATTTAGTACATTTTTTGTCTTCAATTATAATCATGTATAAACTAAGTTAAAACCCAAGTATAAACTAAGTTAAAACAAGTTAAAAACCAAGTATAAAGTAAGTTAAAAACCAAGTATAAACTAAGTTAAAACAAGTTAAAAACCAAGTATAAACTAAGTTAAAAACCAAGTATAAAATAAGTGGTTTCGGGACCCGAAATGGGTGGTTTCGGGACCCGAAAGGTTGTTTCGGGGCCCGAAATAAGGTGTTTCGGGACCCGAAATATGTGGTTTCGGGACCCGATATAAGGTGTTTCGGGACCCGAAAGGTGGTTTCGGGACCCGAAATAAGGTGTTTCGGGACCCGAAATTTAGATTTTTAACTTGTTTTCTCTTGGTTTTTAACTTGCTTTAACTTGGTTAGACTATCTTCGTTAAAAATGAAAGGACAAGAATGATAAAAAAATGTATTGAAATAGAGTTATAGTGAAAGAACATTGCCAAAGGATAAAATCGACGTGAAAACTAACATACATAAGACGGAAGGACTTAAAATGTAATAACTATGTTGGAGAGCCTTTCTTCCACCGCATCCATGTCAAGAATGTTTGAAGAGGATGCAGGTGTGCCCGGTCCGAACTCTGTCCGGTACTTTAGGATTAGCTTACTTATATGAGGTGCATAACCGAGACCTTTCTTGGTTAGCACCATATTCTTCAGGTGTTGGAAAATGACCGTTGACCAATTGATGGTGGATTTGCCAACAATGTGGGTCATCAGATTGTAAGTATTCTTGGAATACCGCTGATTTGGAGATTGGCAAAGGATGGACCGGGTCACAATCTCAAGAAGAAGTTGAAAGTGAGAAGCGAGGCGGGTTTTTAACCCATAGCTTTCCACCGGATCAGTGGTTCCAGAGAGGAGTAGTGCATAATAATATTCCGCATTTCCCACCATGGTTGGAAAGTCAGAGAACCCTTCTGTGGGCAAGTTAAACATGGAGGCAAATTCGGCTTCATCAAGCCAGAAAGTATGGTCTCTTACCGTAGAGACGATGTAGTTGCCCCTGACGCAAGCGCTCCTGAAGAACGTCTTGACATCATCAATGAGAATGGGACTGGATTCTTCGAGAAAGGTTCGAAGGCCGGTGTCAATTAAAGATTCAAACATGAACCTCTTTCCGTGATTTTCGTCCCACTCTTCCATACATGATTCGAAATCGATGCTCAGAAAATTTCCTAGAGTTCTGCTAGGCATGATTTTGATAGTAGATAGAGAGAGAGTTTAAGATTTGAGGTGTGTTTTTTGATTAGGAAAGCTCTCTTTATATAGAGCCGGTTTTGGAGGGAAAATGTTTGCATTGAATGGTAGTTTTGTCTTCTTTAGAAAGAGAATCTTTATATTTCCAAGGTTATTGGGCAGAGTGTGCTTTTTGACTATTTGTGGATCTCGAGGTAAATGTTTGTTGAAAAGTAACCAAGTTAGTTGGGCATTTATTTAGTTAGTAGTTATTATGTTAGTAATGTTGTTCCTGTTTCTTTATTATGTTAGTTGGGCATTTATTTAGTTAGTATTTATTATTAAACCAAGTTAGTTGGGCATTTATTTAGTTAGTAGTTATTAGTTATAAGGTGTTTCGGGACCCGAAATATGTGGTTTCGGGACCTGATATAAGGTGTTTCGGGACCCGATATAAGGTGTTTCGGGACCCGAAATAAGGTTTTCGGGACCCGAAATATGTGGTTTCGGGACCCGAAATAAGGTGTTTCGGGACCCGAAATAATGTTTCGGGACCCGAAATAAGGTGTTTCGGGACCCGAAGGTGGTTTCGGGACCCGAAATTTAGATTTTTAACTTGTTTTTCTCTTGGTTTTTAACTTGCTTTAACTTGGTTAGACTATCTTCGTTAAAAATGAAAGGACAAGAATGATAAAAATGTAAAAATATTCAAAGTTATAACATGATCAAAATAAGTACTATCTTCGTTGAATATTATCACCACACGCATGATCTTCGACATATACTTGAGAGGACAAAAGTGATGTGAAGGATAATTGAGTTGAAAGTGGATCATTCCATTGTTGTTGTTGTGTTGAATCCAAAACTGTAGATGTTGTGGCCGTATTTCCCTTCTTTTTTATCTCGAAGTCTTGGGGATTTTTTCAATTAAAGATTGTTTCCTCTTTGTGGTGGTCGTCCTCGACTTCTAACTTTCTTAGGAGAGTGTATCAAAATGGATGTAGCGGGAGATTGAAATGGAGATGGAGATGGAGATGCTTCTGTGCTTTGGTCTTTAGATGCTTCAGTGCTTCCATGATTAAGTGACATAAACTGTTCCTTCAAGCCTTTTATTCCGTTCATCCAAAAAGAACAAGTTACTTCAGATTTTACTCCAACTTGTTGAAAATCTTGCATCAATCGAGTTAACTATTGTGACGTTTTTTTTCTTCCACGGACATATCTGAATCATAAATGTTGGTGATATTTTGATACCCCGCTTAATATCTTTACGCCACCGTCCATTATATAATACATTGGTACCTCATTCACCCTCATTTTTTCAACACAGCCATGATATGTCTACACAAAATACCTCTGAACTCAAACAATCGACATTCACATTTCACATTGCAATCCTTTTCGGTGTAATGTACTTTGTAAGAAACATCTCTTAGATGTTCTCCATTAACCCCCAACATGATTTCCTCAACTCTAAATATAGAAACTGAACTTTCCTCTTCAATGGCTGAGATGTCGCACAACATCAAACCTCTAACTTCTACTTGAACCAATCTAATATATCTGGAGTGTATAAGTTTTGGTATTGCCTTTCGAAGGCAAAATCCACTAACAGTTGGTATCAAAGAATTAAACGATTGGAAATCCAATTTCTTTTCTCTCTCGATATTTCTCAACAGAGCCCTATCATATTGCTCGACAAATTGTTTGAGGGATGTTTTGGACTGCACGTAGTCATCAAAGAAGGCGTTCATACTTTCACTCCGTTGAGATGTTGACATCCCGGCCCAAAATTGTCCTTTGACATAAACAGGTATCCATTTAGATCTTTCCAAATACAAAGATTTCAACCAAACATTATCTTCCAACTGATAATCTTCAATTAGTCTATTCCAATCCTCTTCGCATTGTTGAATATTTATGGAATTGTATACAATATTTTTCAGCCTCTTCTTTATTAGATGGTATTCAGTATGGCTTCCAAGTTTTATAGGAAGTTTCTTATATGCCACAAACAAAATCGATGATGCGTTTTAGGAAATACCTTCTCAATTGCAATCGCCATGGATCGACATTGGTCTGTGATTATGGCATTGGGAGGTCTATCATGCATACATTCCAACCAAGTTCTAAACAACCATGTGAAAGAATTTGAATCTTCACTTGACAATAACCCACATCCAAGCAAAATGGATTGACCATGATGATTAACACCAACAAACGGAGCGAAAGGCATGTCATAGCGATTTGTCAAATATGTTGTATCGAAAGAGATAACATCATGAAAATCTTCAAAGGCAGCCCTGCACCTACCATCTGCCCAAAACACGTTTTTAATTCGGGATTCCTCGTCCAAATCAATAAGGTAGAAGAAGTTTGAGTTCCTGGTTTGCATTCTTAAGAAATAATTAGTGAGTGCTTTAGCATCCCCAATCCCTAACCTCAACCGTCGTGCTTCTGTAACGTAATTTCTACATGTCCTCTCATCGAAAGACATGTTTTCATACCCTCCAGCTTCAACTAAAAGTGATTGAAATGTTTTGGCCACAGTTATTTCAGCTTCATCGTTTGTATCCAATCTTCTCTTTACATTTCCGTCAATTACTTTGTAGGATCTAACATGACGTATTCTCTTAGGGCTTAAAGAATGGTTGTGCTCAAGAGAAATACTTGTTATCACATATTCCCCTTCATTTCGAACAACAACATTAATCTTTGCTTTACAATCTGTCTTCGTTATTGGTCTAAGCTGATGAAACTTGTTTTTTGACTTCGATTCTTTCAGAAAACTCTTGGCACAACCAACGCTGAAGTATTTCCTCTTACCACCTACATTTTTGCTCCCTAATTTGGTAATGCCGAATCCCGTTAAGTGGGCATATGATGTGTAGAATTCAAGAAGTTGTTCTTCGGAGGAAAATGTCATTCCAACACTAGGAATGTGACTGCAAAAATTAAGTGAAACCGTAAGAAAAAAGTCTATAAACCACTCATTTCGGGTCCCGAAACCACCCATTTCGGGTCCCGAAACAACCCATTTCGGGAAATATAAGGCCCCTTTCGGGTCCCGAAACAACCCATTTCGGAAAATATAAGGACCCTTTCGGGTCCCGAAACCAACCATTTCGGGACAAGGAAGGACCCTTTCTTGTCCCGAAACTAACCATTTCGGGACAAGGAAGTAGCCTTTCTTGTCCCGAAACCAACCATTTCGGGACAAGGAAGGACCCTTTCTTGTCCCGAAACCAACCATTTCGGGACAAGGAAGGACCCTTTCTTATCCCAAAACCAACCATTTCGGGACAAGGAATGACCATTTCTTGTCCCGAAACCAACCATTTCGGGACAAGGAAGGACCCTTTCTTGTCCCGAAACCAACCATTTCGGGACAAGGAAGGACCATTTCTTGTCCCGAAATCACTAGATCTGTTCAGGGTACCTTTCGGATTCAACAGGGGTGGATCTGTTCAGGTTAAGTTCTTCATCTACTGGGTTGTTCAAGTTCGGTGCTTCGGTTTCCTGAAAATTCAAACAGTTTAAATCCATAAATACTTATGTAAAATGTAAACCCTAGATCTGTTAAATCTAAACCCTAGATCTATTCAAAAAAAATAAAGATCCTTAAAAAGGATACCATGGAGAAGTAATTGCTGCCGTAGAAATAAATAAATGCAGCCGGAGAAGAGAAATAAATGCAGCCGGAGAAGAGAAATAAATGCAGCCGGAGCCGGAGAAGAGAAATAAATGATGCGTTTCAGAGAGAGAAAGAAATGCAGAAATATGAAACCCTATTGGGTGAAAGAGGATATGCAGAAATGTAGAATTTTTTTTTTTCTCTCTCCTAGCTGAAAAGGCCACGTAGGATTCGTGGCCTTGTTTTCGCTAACCCTTCGTTGGGTTTATCATACCTCTAACAATAATACTAGTTATAAATAATTATATATCAAAATCCACTTAATAATCAATTTCAGTAATGTACTAAATATACCCACATTAAAAAATTGAAAGTCCAATTTAGACTTGAATGTTCATTGGCCACATCTCACGTCAACGAATCTAGTTGTGACGTATGACTTGATTCTATTACTAAAAGACTTAGACTTGCTCAGTTTTTCATATGAAATCTAAACAAAAAAAACTCCTGAGATCCATCCATATCCATGGAAGTCATGATGTATGTGATCTTCTTACAAAATCTTTATTCGTCGAGAAAGAAGGCGACTATTTAATATCACCAAATGGGACATTTTCAAGTGAATTCTACGAAGTGGGAACTAATGCATATTCCTATGCAATCTGGTATACCCACTCATTGAACAAAACAGTTATTTGGATGGCTAACAGAGATAAGCAAGTTAGTAGTAAAAGGTCCATCCTTTCGCTACAAAGAACCGCCAATCTAGTCTTGACCGATGCAGACGGTTCGATTGCGTGTCTAGTGACACTATTCGAAAACCCGCGTGGAACTAATGCTTCTCGAGTCGGGGAATCTTGTTTTGGCTACATACGACGGTCGTATGGGAGTTTCGGTCACCCAACCGACACGCTCGTCACGAACCAACCGCTTATTAGGAACACGACATTGGTTTCGGTGAGAAGACCAGGTATTTATTTATCTGGTTTTTAGATGATGGTCCTTTGTATTCAACGCTCGTTGGAGTGTTGGTTCATCCAAAGGCGGAGAGGAGGCCAACCAGCTTAACGGAACCGACAAATTCAAAAATAAAATAAAAAAAAAGTTATACTCAATCATTTTGCGTGAGGCCGAATCCTATGATCTCCTATTACGACTATATCTTTTGAAACCAACGGGTGAGGAACATGTATTTTCAAATTATCTAATTTCCCTTAAATCCCGTTTTCATAAAGGCAAAATTTATTGGAAATCATTAAACATATCTTAGAATCAATTAAGCGTAAATTAGAGTAACTGTAATCACCAATCGGTGATAGGGTTCTAAGAAATAAGAAAAAAAATGGACTTGAAAAATAGAGATTCCAAAAGGTTGAATGATTTGTTCTAACTCATCCTAATGAGTTCTAAACGAACTAAGGAAGAACCATGGTCTTAGACCATATCTAACCCATAAACCCATTCTCAAACCTAAAATACAGTAAAATCTCATTTTATCTCTAACCCAAAAATTCATTCTCAAACCTAAAAAATATTCTTAGAATATTTCTTTCTTACACTAACTTTTTAACCTTATTAATATTATCTATATATTTGTCAATTTTACATATTTAACCCCAATCTTTTCTCTTCCATTTAATAAAATTAAAATAAAATTAATTATATATCAATAATTCATAAACAAAAAAAATAATTCTAATACATTTAAATAAACAAACATATTATATTAAAACAAACATTATTAACCTATTATAAGATAATTTATAAAATTAAAATTATAAAATATAAGTTAAAAATATAAAATAAATTATAAAATATAAAATAAATTAGATTAAATTTCAATATAATAAATTTAATGATTTAATTATATATTTAGAAAACAATTAACTTTTTATCTTAAAAAATATATATATATAAGTTGAAGGATTAATTTAAATGTAAAAAATTAAAAGTGTAAAAATATATAATATATATATATATATATATATATATATATATATATATATATATATATATATATATATATATATATATATATATATATAATAACCTAAGGGCCATTTTTGGAGAAGAGAGAGTACAAAAATTCATTTTGAGTTTTTTTAGTAGGATTAGAAAAAAAAAAGGCATCCCCAAACGCATTATGTGTGCCCATTGGAGATGGTCTTAGATTTATAATTGAGGCTTTATTTTACTAACTCATATTATTTAGTCGAAAGCTTGATTTTCTGACAAAGCTGCCGTTAAGCTCCGATCTAGCCCTGACGTGGATAAGTCCTAAAGGCTAATGTTAATCATTTTGTGTTTGGAAGCTTAAATTGCTTTTGGATTTTCTTCATGGGTTTTCATAAAGAGTATTAGTCCAAAGAGGTAAATGAGGAGCGATAAAGAATTCAGATGTTAGGCTTTAAATTTTATTAAATAGTTGACTAATAATATGAAAGTTAATATAAAAAATATGAACTCTCTATAACAAAAAAATATGATAGCCCTTGCCAACAATTTTAAACTGCAAATTTTAAAATTAAAAATTAAAATGATTGAACTTCTAAATCTTTAATGTATTTTTTTTAAAATTAAATGAGATTATTAATCCAACAAAACTTACCGTTCCTTTGTCAGACTTTCTTTCACTTATTTTTATTTTTATTATAAGTTTAAATCTAAATGTTGCAATCATGAAGATATGTATGGTTATAATGCAGTCCAGATCTTCTGCTACCGATTGTCGTGTTTCCCTATGGCGGACCAATCAGATTGCAGCATTATTATTTTAATAATAAAACAATTTGGGTAGGAGACGGAGGTAGGGAGAATCCGGAATCCGGGTTTCATCCCGGGTTCACACAAGACGCCGTTAACGACAGCGCCTGTTAACGCCAGGAAATAATATAATATTCATATAGCACCCGGATAAGATATCTTCGCTCCGGGCACCGTGTCAGAAGGAAGGGTGAGATGCGATGGGAGCAAAGATTTCCACGCCCGTTGCCCTGACCCTCATGTAAACCCCCCATACCCAGCCATGAGAAGACCGCTTGTCTTTCATGAAAATACACTTACACGTCTATGTAAAGACCAAATTGACATGTATTTTCCGTTTATTAAATATTAATTTAATTTATTGAAAATCACATCCTGCGATATAATATTCGCTACAATTAATTCATTCAGATTTTTTTGGTTTTTTTTTAATTTTTTTGGCCTTGAGACCCTCAGGAGCGAAGATATATTTGCTTCAATAAATTTTAATAAAAACATCATGTAAATCCCCCAACCCACCAATGAGAAGACCGCCTGCCTACCATGGAAGACACTTACCCGTGTATGTAAAGACCAAAATTACATGATTTTATATTTCCGTTTATTAAATATTAATCTAATTTATTGAAAATCACATGCAGCGATATAATATTCGCTTCAATTAATTCATTCAGATTTTTTTTGTTTTTTTTATTTAATTTTTTGGCCTAGAGACCATCAGGAGCGAAGATATATTTGCTTCAATTAATTTTAATAATAATCTCATGTAAACCCCCCAACCCACCCATGAGAAGACCATTTGCCTGCCATGTGAATACACTTACCCGTGTATGTAAAGACCAAAATTACATGGATTTATATTTCCGTTTATTAAATATTAATTTAATTTATTAAAGATGACATGAAGCAACCGAACAAATCTTCGCTTCAAGTACTATACTAAGTAATTTATTTTTTTTGTTTATATTCGTTTATTAAATATTAATTCAATTACTTTAAAATGACATGCATGAAACGAACAAATATTCGCTTTAATTATTGAACTCTCATTTTTTTTTTTTTTTCGAGGAGACGATTGAAAGCGAATATTACTTCTTCTCATATATTTTTAGCCTGACGTTCATGTAAAACCCCCTCCCCTCCCATGAGAGCACCGCTTCAATTAATTGATTTCCATATCGAATACCCATTCGCCCAGATTCAATGGAATGAATAGACGCTTTGTGAGAGAATATTTGTTCGCCTAGACAATGTTCCATGTAAAATGGATTGAATAGTCGCTTCTCGAGAGAACACTTATTCGCCCCTAGTCCATGTGTCATGTGAAATGGAATGAATAGTCGCTTTTCGAAAGAAGACATGTTCGCCCAGGTTACATGAATATATATACCCCCTAATATGATTATTTTATAATCATTTCCGCCCGATTCATCTCTCTCTCTCTTCCTGCCTCCTTTCACGGTGATTCGCAACCGACTCCCCGTCGACCAAACCAGAAGCAACATCTTCACGTCTCCACAATGGTACGTATTCCTGAATAGTAACTTTTCATATTTAGGATTATGGAACTACTAAACTAGATTATGTATGTGATGTCGTTGTCTAGTTAATCTTTATGAAACCCTACTCTGAAAATGTCACCTTCAATGAAAATCCATCGTATTTTAGGAAAACTTACATAGTGTTAGGGTTTAGGATATTATTTCCATGAAACCCTAGTGAAAACTAACAAAGACCGTTTTTTTCCATGCATCTGCAGGCAACCGCCACAACATCCGTCCACAACTTTGGCAAAGACTGGATTTTATGCCCAAAACAATTAACAAGTGAAGAGATAGTACTATTCTTGACATATCTCCCTTTTTTTTCCATATTGTTTAAGTTTTCATCCTGTGTATCTGAAATATTTATGATTGTTCTTAAACAGCATTTGATGCAACAATATGCTAACACATGTGGTGCCACGGTGACAATGAGGTGGCGAGACGATGTGACCCACGTCATAGCATCCACCGATGCTAATGGTGGATGCGGTCGCACTATCAAAGTATTGAAGGCAATATTGAATGGGAGTTGGGTCCTTACCATTGATTGTGAGACTCTGTTATTCTTAACCCTTTACTGTTAACTCAATATTCATTTTCACATATATGAAACTAAAAACACCTATTGCTTTTGTACAGGGATAAAATCATCAATCAGATTTAACTGTTACGTGGACGAGGAACCGTACGAGGTGCAGCGAGATAATCATGGGACTGTGGGCGGTCCAAGAGCTGGAAGAATGCGGTATTTGAACAATGTAAGTTTTGTCTTATTCCTACTCCTCCTCCATATGATATTCAATTCTCCATGATCACTAAAAATGTTTTGTATTTTCTTTCAGCTGCCGAAACTGTTCGACAGTTACACCTTTATATTTGCAGGTGAATTCATCCTGGCTTACAAACTGGATCTTACGGGGTTTGTAATTGCTGGAGGAGGTACGACTAAAGAAATGGAGAATCCATTTGTCGAGCCCGAGGACGACAAAACTATAGTTGTATACGACAAGTCTCGGCACAATGTTAATGAACTTGTTTGGGTATTTAAGGCAGAGAATCCTTTGAAGACATATTTGGATGTGTTTGGTGTTCCTCACACAAGCTTGCTATAATCCATTGCTGCTTGTGATTTGCAGCCTTTGTTGTTGTAATAGACATATTTTGGTTGAATTTGTTTCTGAATATTTGAATATTTTGCATTCTTGAATTTGTTACTGTTATATTTGATTTCAGATTTATCTTTTTTGTTCTTCGAATTGTGTTTTTTTAAAACACCAGCATATATTAAACTAAATCTTGAAACATGAAGAAATAATGTATAACTTGAAGTATAAATTTTATTCATTTATTAATACATAGCAATCTATGTAACTTAATCGCCCCTAATGTGATAAATAATTAATATGTTTTAAAACAACTGTCAAAATAATATTTCTAAAACAATTGTCAAAATAATAATGTGAAGCAATCTTTGCTTACTGATTGATTGATTTATTTATTAATATTAATTCATAATAATTTTAGTCATTTAATTATTAAAATCAACTATTTTTTATCAAGTCACCTCACCACCACCTAACACCTACCACCTTTTCATTAAATGCTGCATGCAGCAAGCCATGCTGCTAAGCTAGACAAAGTTTGTACTGTTCTCTCTCTCACCTGTACGACCATTTCTTCGCGCCGAGTTATACTCCATTGTCTACCATCGACCTCTCCTTCGCCGGAGACTTCATTATAATATCAATCCATCTTCCTAAATTAAAATGGTATGTTTTTTGAATGTCATCTATACCTTCTTTACTTTTCGTCCCAACCTTTTTTATGTTTTTTGAATACTCGACATGAAATGTTCTGTTCCGGTTGATTATCAGGAAGGAACACATATGAGCGAGAATGATATGAACGAAAATGATATTAATGATTTAAGGTATATTGTTTAACTTCTCTAATTTTTTTCGTTCATATGTAAGCGAAGATCTCTTCACTAATATGATTTTTGATAATAGCTTATAAAGCGAAACTCTCTTCGCCTAATATTACAATGTTATTAATGTTGAAGTGAAGCGCTCTTCGCTTATAATGTCTTAATTTTACATAATCTACAAGTTTTGGTTAGTTAGCTTTATTTTCCCACGTGTTCAAATTGAACAGCGATCTGCTAGTTGTCGTCGTCAATGAATTTCGATGGAAACGGCCAACCTTTGGAGGACATCGAAGCCAACTTAATTCCACATTTAGGTAGGGAATTGAGAGTGAAGAAGAAGCTACGTATTCTACTTAGCATACGCTAAACTAATAGGATGTGGTATAAGGCGCAGTTCAAACATGTAGACAACGAGGGTAAAATACTGGATAGATTTTTTGTTGTAGTGCACAGGGTGAACGGTGGAAAAGACAAACGTGATGTCTATGTGAGACGTAGACGTTCTGTCACGAGGTTCTGTGTGAAGCGAAATGAGAATAAAGAGGGCAGACAATGGAAAGTTCCAAGTGGTAAATTTATTAGTGATCATAGTCATCCTCTTGCAAGTCCAAAGAAAACTCACTGTATAGATGCCATAGGAATATTTCGCAGTTGCAGGCTTACATATCGAGATGGCCACTAACGTGGGAATTCCTCCTAAGTCATCACACATGCTCTAATGTCTAAACAGATCGGTGGAAGGAGAATCTAGGTTTCTTCCTGAGGATTACAAAAATTACCTGCGAACGAAAAGAACGAGAGAGTGTAATTTTGGGAATAGGGGGTGTATTAGAGTATTGCAGAAAAAACAATCCAATGATCCTGGTTTTTATAATGCTTTTCAACTTGATGGGACGATTTGATAACGAATATTTTTTGGTGTGATTCCAACATGCGGTCCGATTATTCATACTCGGAGACGTTGTCAATTTTGACACCACCTACAAGAAGAATAAGGAAGGTCGTCCAGTTGCGCTTTTTGTAGGTGTCAATCATCACAAACAATCAATTATTTTTGGTGCAGCTCTATTATA
Organism: Impatiens glandulifera; assembly: GCF_907164915.1. NCBI lineage: Eukaryota > Viridiplantae > Streptophyta > Magnoliopsida > Ericales > Balsaminaceae > Impatiens > Impatiens glandulifera. The sequence continues at coordinate 77,174 of NW_025919233.1, forward strand.
CGATGAAACTGCGATGACTTTTGAATGGTTGTTTGAGACTTTCACCAAAGCTATGCGTGGGAAAAAAAACCAAAAACCATTCTTACAGATCAAGACGCGGCCATGGCTAAGGCCTTGTCGTCTACATGGCCCGAAACAAATCATCGTCTCTGTATTTGACACATATTTCAAATGCAGCCATACATCTTAGCTCCGTTGTCCATAATTTCAGAGAATTTTCTAAGATTTTTCTTCGTGTATATGATTTTGATGAAGAGTAGAGTTTGTTGAAGCTTGGAATCAAATGTTGACAAACTACGGGCTTGAAAACAACGACTGGTGAAACGCATGTTTAGCATTAGGCGAAAGTGGGCATTAGTCTATGGACGACAAATGTTTTGTGCTGATATGACGACAACACAGAGAAGTGAGAGTATGAACAGTTTGTTGAAAAGGTACTGCTCTACAACACAAGTTTTTAGAATTTTCAAACACTTTGAAAGCTAATCGATGAAAGAAGAGATGATGGTTGAAGGATGATTCAAATCACATTCCAGCCAACCAAGTCTTAACTATCCAGTTTTGATCTTAAGGATGCCTGCAAAGTTTACACCCTAGAGGTCTTTAAGTGCTTTGAACAACAATGGTTATGTTGCATGATTGTGGTGTAGAATGTTAGAGGATGTCGACACAACAGAAATATAAGGTAACACCCCACACTAGGAGATGCTTCCATACAGTTACAGTTCATACGAATGATGATAAGAATATCGAGTGTAGCTGCTATAAATTGAATTTGGAGGGATTTTGTGTGCTCACATCCTAAAGATTTTCACAACGATTGACGTGTTGAAGATTCCTCCGACGTTGATATTGAAGAGGTGGACAAGAACAGCCAAAGAGGGAATATTTGAACTGATCCAATCGTGGACAGTAGTAATGTTGATCCGAGTGAGCTTCATAACATAAGATACAGAGATGTGTTTGGCTTGTCCATGCATTTATTTACCAAGGCATCCGAAAGAGATGACACTTACAAGCATGTCAAAGAAATTATGCTTAGCCAGTGTACGTTTGTGGATAAAAAATTACAGGAGAGTATAAATATGCAAACTCCCAACCGTGTATCACGTTCTGCCGAGGGTTGCCCATGTTCAGCGAAAGGAATGAAAACTAAGAAGCCACAAGGTCTGGTAAGAGAAGGAAAGGTGGACTAGAGAAGAACTCAAGAAAAGAAAATCAACAAGAATAACTAGCGAATCACAGATTCCGGTATGAATTTGCTGACTAACTTCTTACTAATAATTCCGTTATTATTATTCATTTATTAACATACTTTTAATAATTTGATATACCTTTCCAGCCATCAAATGCAATGCCAACGACCACTCCCCAGTTCTCAACTCCTCAACAATGGGACGAAAGTTTCAGCATGGACGCCAATACTCCGTTCACTGTTCTTTGTCATCTCAACTTCGAATTCCAGTTTCATGTGAAATCTGATATGTATTGTATGTATATGGATTTGAAACCAAGAAGAAGGTCGAATGTATGCATGCGATGTTTTATGTAATACCAAATGAATGACAACACTAATTCATTTCTAAAAAAATAAAAAACACCTAAATCATCGAATATTATTCGCCCCAGTCGACTCCTATTAAGTATCCTTTTAGTTACAAATTGAGAATATGAAACCTAACTGAAGCGAATATTATTCGCTTCAAAGAAACAAGTATTGAGGCGAATATTTATTCTTCATATTTCTTTCATGAAATTGATATTTTGTGGAATTTGGTATTTACATGTCGGTAAATGTAATGACATGACAAGTAATCCGGCTTCTCATGGTTGGGGTGGGGTTTACATGAACAATTATTTGAGGCGAATATGTATTCGCTTCAAAGAAAACAAGTATTGAGGCGAATATTTATTCCTTCATATTTCTTTCATGAAATTGATATTTTGTGGAATTGGTATTAAATGTTAGGGTAAGTGTAATGGACATGACAAGTAATCCGGCTTCTCATTGGTGGGGTGGGGGTTTTACATCAATTCGAGTCTTCACATATAAATTTTATAAAAATTTATTAAATAAAAACAAAGTGTTTGAAGCGAATATTTATGCGCCTCATGTTTCTTTCACTTAATTTCTTCATTTAACACATAAATGAACAAGTATTTGAAAATCAAATTTCATAAAAAAACAATATGCATGTATACATGTTCATTATTGTCAAGATTTGAAGTAACATTTTTTGAAAATTTAAATTACACAACATATTCATTATTGTACCAATGTGAATTAAAATTATATGAATAGTTTAATTACCCAATCTGTATGCATCTTCATTATTGTACTAATGTCACTAAAATTATTTGTAAACTTTAATACACAATCTGTATACATTTCCTAATTCATGACTTATCCATTTACTGCAGGAATGTAGACCTTGCTCCTGGCTTTGTTGAGCTCCGAGCCAATGACAGCCAACAATATTCCATCCTCAAGGTCTTTATTTGGTTTCGTCAATTTTTTTAACGCCAAGCCAGTTTTCCAACCCTTCACCTACCTTCATACGTCTCCATGTGTCTCATGCAAAAAATGTCGCAGTTAGTGTAATTCTTGGAATCCTGCCATGACATTTCAAACATATCTTTTCCAAACCGCTATACTTTTCAGCAAGAACGGGTCTACGTCGTTCATATTGTTGAATGTAGTCATCCTGATACACCATTAAAAAACTGATTGTAATGTATTTTAGTGCTACTAGAATTCCAAAATTGACTAGTTGAAAATTTAATTGTAGTGTCATACCAAGATTTGTGCATTCTTATATCTTCTTTTGAAGGGCGATTGCATAGGTGACTGTCTGTTGTCAATTACTTGAAATTGCCTTTGTATGAAGTTATAGCAAACCAAGTAGAAATGTCTGTCATCAATGATTGGGAAAAACAACTGTGGATAGAATAAAACAAATTAGATTTCAACTGAGTTGTACATGCTATTATAGGTACCACAGCGAGATATGTACTTACGAGGTCCACATCCAAGAGGTCCCTTTTCGAATTCGAAGCCCGACCTTCACGACAGAACCTTTCATTGAATTTGTCTCGGGTAGTTATCCCACCTTCACGAAAAATCTATTTACAGCAGTCTTTAGTCTCACAATAATAACATAATTGATAATAACAGTGCTAGTACAACTTACGGTGAGCACGGTTGTGTAGAAAATCTTATTGTAACGACGTTTTACATTTTTCCTACAAGGTTGTGCCACATGTAGACCAAACGTCAATAATCATACTGTCTACCCAGGTTTGATCAGCCATTGTAAGCATGTCCCGCGCGTCACATGTAGACATAGGTTCTCCCCAATAAAAACATTTCACGTGCATGAAACCAGAAAAACATGTTTCAGAATGGGGTACAAATTATATTTTTTATGAATAGAAAGTATGTCCAGGAAACATTACCTGGATCAAGTCCTGTAGCAAATATGAAACCCACAAAATCTTCTGAATGTTTGTCATTTGTTTACATCCCTAAACATTTTATTGAAATATGGGTTTTCAAAGCTGGAGGCAATTCCAATGCTTTAACCCATTCTTTCAATTGCATTTGTGGACGAGAAGCGGCAGTTTGAAGTGGCGGTGGTAGACTGGAGATGCATTCTTCCGGTTCATTCTTTACTATCGCTAAAGAAGAGGCAGATTGAAGTGGCGGTGGTAGATTGGAGATGGCATTCTTCCTGTTCATTTTTTACTATTGCCAAAGAAGGGAGTTGTTGTTGGTTTCGGTTTGATGACATCGGTTAACCAATCCGTTTTTCAAATTTCGGGGGACTTTCTGCAGACATTTAAGGCCTTGACGGTCCTGCTTCCTCTTTTTTTGGGATAATTTGGGTAGAAGCAAGGCTGGGTGGTTGGAGTGTTGGTGTTCGTGTTGGTTTCTGTTTTGGGAGTAATGGGGTTGGCTTTGGGTTGGCTTGTGCCATTGGAGGAGTTGGGTTGTGGTTAGGGAATGGGGTTGGCTTTGGGTTTGGCTTGTGCCTTGGAGGGTTGGGTTGTGGTTAGAGGAATGGGGTTGGCTTTGGGTTTGGCTTGTGCCATTGGAGGGGTTGGGGTTGTGGTTAGAGGAATGGGGTTGGCTTTGGGTTTGGCTTGTGCAATTGGAGGGTTGGGGTTGGTGTTGGAGGAATGGGTTGGGTTGGGCTTGTGCCATTGGAGGGTTGGGGTTGGGGTTGGGGTTAGAGGAATGGGGTTGAGTTTAGGCTTTTGCCATTGGAGGGTTTGGGTTGGGGTTTTGGTTTCTGTTTTGAGTGGAATGGGTTCTTGTGGGATTGGGCCTTGGTGTGAGGGTGGTTTATGTGTTGTCTTGGGTGTTTAGAGGAAGGGTGTTGTCTTTGGCTTGGGTGTTGGCTTGGTGTTTTTTACGGTGTTGGAAGAAAGGGTGCTCTTGTTGGCTAGGCTGTTGGAGTGGTGTTGGCTTTGGTGTTTTTTTGGGTGTTGAGAGAAAGGCTGCTCTTGTTGGTTTGGGATCTTGGAGTGGTGTTGGCTTTTGTGTTTGTTTCGGTGGTGGGGGTTAATGTGTTCTTGTTGGCTGGGGCCGTTGGAGTGGGGTTGGGTTTTGTGTGTGGTTCTGTGGTGGGGGTTAATGTGTTCTTGTTGGTTGGGGCCGTTGGAGTGGTGTTGACAGGGTTGTTGGTAGGAAGGGTGTTGCCTTTCGCTTGGGTGGTGGCTTCTGTGTTGGGGTTAATGCCACTTCCTCTTGGTTGCTGCTGTTTTTTTTGGTGTAGGCTCCGCTGTAAGCCTTCCCTCAGGATTGAATGGGAGTTTAGTACCGTGGCCAATGGCTCAAATGCAGACTGTACAAGTTCCATTGCGTTTATCTGGTGCATCTCATTCAGATATTTAGCCCCTTGTGCCAATTCGTCTGCAGCGGCCGCAACCTTCCTCAAACATGATGCCAGGTTTTGTGGAATTGGAGTCTGCTCAGTTTGATTGTCATCTCCAGATTGTGGTGGTGTTGGCTCCACATTTTGTTGAATCGGTGGTTGCTCATTCGGAATGGCTATTCGAGCAACTACCCTACCATGTCCAAACCCCCCTGTGCAGCCTCATACTCAACCCTTTCGTACATCTTCTTCTCGTCCCAGCATCCTAAAATAGGAAAACTCATTGAGATCGACTGTTTACCTTGAACTCAACCACACGGTCCAAGTAGCACAGCTGATACATTAGCATAAACAAATATGTTACGTTCAAACTCATGAAAAATTTTGAAGGTACAACCTACAGCAAATAGATTTCTACACTCACCAAAAGAATGTAATGGTCCATGGAAATATGATGTCTTTTTTCTTTCCACTTATAAACACTGTCGACTAGTCCGTCTAACGTGAATTTGCATCAGTTGTAGTCTTTGATTTTAGATACATCTGTAGGGATTTCAGTACTTTGAATCTGTACATAAAAAGAAGTGACTCAAGCCAGTTAAATTGACATTGAAGTTCTAAATGAAATCACAGAATTAATGTGAGTTCTTTGGGTATACCTGCACTGTGGATTTGGGATGTCCACAAAAAACTGGATACAACAAACACCACGAAGTCCATCTTGAAGTTACTGTCTCCTGCAGTTTCTGTAGAATTTTGTCAGGCATTTGGTAGGTTGAAGGACCTCCACTGTTCTCGAATCCCCATCTCCTTCTCCACGCCGTGAGATGGTCCTTGTACACCTTGTCTCCGTGTGATTTCCTAAACACTCTACCACTACTAATTCCCCTCTGGTATGTTCATACACATTGAACATCCTCTTCATCAATCTGCATCTCCTCTCCTATGTAGGACGATGCTCCTCCTTCTGGGATTGAATAGACTCACAATGCACCGTGAGAATTGAAGTGGGCATTTTGATATGCCAAGGGAAGAAGGGAACCAAATCCTATGTCCCTCACAGCCTGCTTCTGTTCTTCGGATAACCTGTTAATGAGGTTATGAAGGCCCGATGGAGGTTCTGCTCTTGAAATCAACATCAGGGTCACGAGTCCTTCTTCTTTTCTCTTAACCTGGTTCTCATAAGTGCTTCATTAGCCGCGTTTGCCAGAATATCCAGTGGTGTCGTGGGCGTGCCTGATGCCTCGGGTTTTCTTTTCCTTTGTTGAACACTACATTAACATTAGCAAATTCGATGACTTCCCTAATGCCAATATAGGCAAATTTGTACATTTTCTAACATTAGCGTAATTACCTTAGTGTGTTAACTTCCGTCGTTGGTCAGTATATGGAACTATTTGCATATCGGAATCCTGATTCTGAGATGATAGAGTCACATTTAGATTCGAATGAACTAAAATAAGAAAACGAAATAGACCCACGCATGCAACCGTAAACACTTCTTACCATTTTCGCAGCGCAGAAGATACTAACCGGAAGAGAATGGATTCGTAGTCGAAAGGCCGGAGACGACAGCGCTAGGTCAGATTGTAGAATAACCTAGGTGTATGACGGCCGGATCGGGATTGAGATATTTCTTTGTAAAGTGCTCTGTTAGTGTGAATGTATTTTCATGAGGCCCTATCGGTTTTGACAAACATGAATAAGGAGTTTCTCATGAACTTCGTATGAGTCGAACCGATATTCGCTCATGGAATGTGACATGTAATTCTGCATTATGAAAAGAAACATACTAGAATAGGCGAGGATGTATTCGTGCCGAATGCCGGATTGTACGAATATATCTTCGCTTAGGACATGTATTACTCGATTCACATGATTGAAAAAAAAAATCCAAAAGGTGACCAACTATTTGCTTCTACATGCGGAAGAAGCGAACAAATCATCGATCGGCAAATCTAACAGATCGTATCCAATCTAAAGGATTGACATTTGATTGGATGGTAGCGGTGGAAATGACTTGCCGTGGTCACAAAGCTGAGACTTTGTGACAGTTGAATTGACATGTCAAAAAGTTTTTGGCGCTTGATTTTATTTATTTAATTTATATTGAGATGTGAATTAATTTAATTTCTTTTTCTTCAAATATAAATAACAATATATATATTTACTTTTACACTGATGTAATAATATAATGTTTGTTATGTATGAATAATTTAATATTCATATAATGTTAATTATATTAAATGTAATTTTTTGATTTATGAGCGGAAGATTGAGCGTTTATTTCTATAAATTTTTGGTTTCGATAATAAAACACCAAGATCAAACAGCACCTAATTTTTGTTTCTACTTTTTCATTAACAATATATAAATTATGAATGATATTTCCTGTCAAAAATACTGAAGACTGGTCCGATTCGATATTTAATGATTACTTTAAGATATGATATACCGTACAAAACATTTCATTAATGAATTATAAATAAAAATGAAATGTGATTTAAGGGATAAAAAATTTAAAAATAGTTTTTAGCGAAGATTTATTCGCTGCGTGTCTTTTCCTCCAATATTCCTTAATAATTTTGGTCTTCACATACATGCGTTGGTGTACTTACATCAGGGTAAAAGGTCTTCTCATGTAAGGGTTGAGGGTTTCACATGTACGTCAACTTAGAATTCATTGAAGCGAAGATTTATTCGCTTCATATAAGTGTCTCATAAATTACAATTTTCATTGAACACGGATATATGTTCGCTGCTTTCATCTTTAATTAGATGAATTCATGTGTAAAAAAGTGAAGAAAAAGTTACTGCTAATTTTGGCATTTACATACAAGGGTTAGTGTGTTCCATGAAAATAATGAAGCGACATTTATTCGCTTCCGACCGACACACCGTACAGAAAGCATGTTTGAAAAAATCAAAATGTTAATATGTTTTACGAAGATTTATTCGCATGCATGTCATTTCCAAGTCTTTTATTAATTGTTCTGACGCTATAATTGAATATATGAATTTCTTTAATTAATAATATTTTAAATCTAAATTATATTCGATATTATTTTGTTCATATAGAAATAATAGTATATATAATAAAAATTTATACTTATTTCCTAACATAATTTATCTATATAGAAATAATATTATTTATATAATATTAATTACACTATTGTAACAATCTTTATCAATAATGAAATATAATTTATGTGAGTGACAAAAGACTACACACTGTTTCGATTTGACATATGATCACGGCTTATTACTTTTCTGAATCCATAGATGAATGATTTCTTTATAGGGTTTTATACAAAAACACACTACTTTTTCAATGATGAATATAATTTATTATGATGACAAAACAAAGGACTGCCTACTGTTCCGCCAAGTCATTTGAGCGAATATTTGTTCGCTGCATGTCATTTTAATAATTTACTATAATAGGTATAAACGAAATTTAAAATACATTTAATTTTGGTCTCACATACACGGGGTAGTGTCTTTCCATGACAGACAAGCGGGCTTCTCAGGGTTGTTTGGGGGGGTGTACAACGGGGGACAGGTGAAAAACAAATGAGGCGAGATTTCTTCACTGATGAACGACTCCCCGTAAATATGATGTTTGAAAAAATTAAAACATAAACATGAAGTTATTTAGCTAAGATCTCTTCGCTGTTCGAATTAATTGTTTTTATATGATACCGGAACTTCAAAATTCATGTTAATTTTGGTATTGTGGGATATTAAAATGTTTTCACGCTTAATGTTTTCAATAAAATATATTTTAATTCTTATTATAATTCAACAAGTTTTCTTCATAGAGCATAATAATTATTGAATATAATTTTATATTATTTATGAAAATATTTTATTAATATAGAAATATTTATTATTTAATATAATGTTAATGACAATATTGATTTTTGTTTGGGTATTTAATATAAGGTTATTACTTTTTCGTTAGGAAATTACTTTTCATGATGTGACCAAAGGGACTGCAAACTGTTCCGATATTATATTGATCACAGGAAAATTACTTTTCTGAATCATTAAGATAAAGATTTTATTAAGAAAACAGATTTCTGTTTGCTATAAATGTAGGGATTACATAAACAATCTTCGTCGGCAGCATGAAATAGTCGTAAGCGTTGTTGTTGAGAGTGTGTGTTTTTTCAGATAGTTTGTTGGGATGTACATTTGGGAGATTCTATGTGATGGAAAACTTCTACATGAAGATCAACTGGTGGAAAAAACATCTTCAGTTACCATGAATGCTTGATACCATCAAGTAGAAACTACCGTCAAATGAAGATCATTCGTGTCCACCGCTAGTGGGAAGATCCACTGAGGAGATTCTCTGGGATGAAAAACTCTAAAGAGATATCTCAACAGGGGTGTATGACCACAGTTTATGCGGAGAGATCCGCTGTGGTCGCTTCAATGGAGATGCATTGAAGCGGAGATGCAGATGAATATTGTTAAAAATGTACAAAGTGTTATGAAACGTAAAATGTTTATGAAACTTGTAATGAAATTTTGTACATCGATTATAATAATTATTTGTTATTATATTTTCATGCACATGTCATTAAAACATTTATAATAATAACGAATTATTATAATAATAAAGTATTATAATATCTACGCTTCATGGCTAGTATACTTTCTCATAAGTGAAAATCATTGCCATCATTGTAATCGTGACGTGACATGTAATGTAAATGTTTTGGCGCTTCTTTCAATCATTTAACCCTTGATTGGATTAAATAGACAAGCGAATCCATATTCGTTCAATGTTCTCGACTCAAATATCACTATCAAGCGAATTGATTTCGTTCGTACACTGGTGGGTTTAATATAGAAACTAACAAGCGAATGATTCTCGTTTCAGATCCATTAGAGTATACATGAAAGTGGTACAAGTACAATAGTATGTAACTTAACAGAGAATGCGACATCATCTTCGTTTCATTCACATGGTTAAAAGTAATACACTAACAAACAACGAAGAAATGTCCGGTCGATTTACTGATTAGGATCGGTGTTATGAGAGCGAACAACCAATCGATGGATCATGTAAGGGGTTTACATGAACACATCAGTTGTTTTACATTATACGTTGAATTGATAATGACATCGAACTTGCAATCAAACAATCAAACATACGACAATGATCAGATTTATGTAACTCCAGAATACACAAACTACATCATGTAAAATGTAACTTCAGAATATATTCAAAAATAACTGCAGAATATTATTGAATACACAAAAAACAATTCATAATCCGTTTACATAAGTACTGCAAGATTAACCAACAAAATAGCGGTTCAAAAAGACAAATGAAGTTTAGTCTGATTGATCAGAGGATGACTCGTCAATCGGTCCTGTCATCGACACGATCTCATGTTCGATGACGGGTGGAAGATACAGTTGAATGGCTTCGTTCACAGCAATGAATCCATCGATTGGGGAATGAAACCGTAAATGAATTTTCTATTATTGATGCGTACTCTAGGTAAAGATGGTGAGGAGTAAGCATCAAGTCCTCCGGAGGATTGAGTCCATTCGAAGGTAGGGGATTCTGTAGGCCAAATTGTCTATATATGACATTTGTGCAGTACGAGGTAGTGCCCTCAAGACCCAACACAATGATGAATGGAGAACCCCTCATCTCGTACATCATTACCCTAAGAGATACCACGGAACAATGAACCGAATTGGGTGAATATCCGAAATAGAAGTCTGAGGCACAATTCCAAGCGACCCTTTGCACTTGCAGATTGGCAAAGGAAGGGTAGGGAATTGAAGGACGGGGCAACCAATGCAACTTGTCTAACAACCAGAGGTAGAGACCCAAGGTGATCCACGGTGGGAATAGTTATTTTCCTCTGGAACAAATTCGTTAAGACCAAGTAATGTCTCAGCAAGTACAAGGCTAGCCATGTTTGGGGCGTTTCCCATCAGTGCAGGAACTACCTGCAAGATCCTATCTGAAGGCCGTCGTCCTGTAGCCGGACATAAAAAAAATGAGCCAGAACCACAAGCATGATCAGTTTGCTTTGTGTGTGGTTGATGTCCTCTCAGCTCCCTGGACACGCCAAATGTACTCGTCTATGTTTGTCATATTGAGAAATCCATGTTGGAGGTAAACAAAAGAGCATCAAACATTGTACATCCATAGAAGCTGTTGCAAATGTCGAAGGCTCTATGAGGATCTTGATTGACAGGCAAAATCATGAGTGCAAGACTACCACACCTAAGGATTGAAGCAAAGTCCTCTATCGTCGGGCATATGTGCATTTCCCCAATAACAAAAGAACGAGAGTCCGTATTCCATCTGCTTTGCATGTGGGCCATCAGTCCGTCGTGAACGTTTATTCGTAAAAGAGGTAGAATCTCATCTACATGATAGACACTAAAAGGGACAGGGTTATTGTTGATCAGACTTAAGTATCGCTCCAGCTGTTGCTGCGATAAAACCAGCATGTCTGGGTCCATCTCTACATCCATCTTATGAGTTTTACACTAAATGACTGAAGGAAAGACACCGGTAGATAGAGATTTGGGAAGGAAATAGTCAAAACAGAGAGAGAGGTGAGAGTGAGAGTGTAGTGTGAGAGTGAGAGTGAGGGTATGAGAGTGATGATGTTGATACAGCAGTAGTTGAAGTAATAAATGAGTTTTCATTCTTGAATTCACATCATACATAACTCCGGTAGGGGCATTACATGTTGTGAAGATATCTTCGTATTATAATTTTTAGTTCATGTAGTTACGAATATATATTCGTCTAGGAATTTAAAAACATATATTGAAGAAGATAGCTTCGTCTCTGATTTTCAAAATATGGATTCCACCAAAAAAGACATAAGAAGATATCTTCGTTTAGGAATTTGAAATTTATAGTTAGAGGATATCTTCGTTTAGGAATTTGCAAACATATAGTGAAGAAGATATCTTCGTCTCTGATTTTCAAAATATGGATTGCACCAAAAAAGAACATAAGAAGATATCTTCGTTTAGGAATTTGAAAATTTATAGTTAAGAACAGGGTCACAAGAAGACATAAGAAGATAATTTCGTTTCAAAGGTGGTCATCATGTCAATATTACGGTTGCAAGTTTATCAGTTCATCATGTTAAGAATATATCTTCGTTTAAGAATATTAAAACACACAGTTAAGAAAATAACCTCGTTTATGATTTTAAAAATATGGGTACAAGAAGACATATCAAACATCAATACATTATAAGCAATTCATTATAACTCCATACATTAAGATCTGAATTGCATTATAAGTTATAATTCAATATCAAACATCCATACATTAAAAATATGTGAATTGACCTGTGTAACATAAGAATTACTGTACAGTATAATTCCGTATAACACATACAAATCCCTAATATCTTGATCTAATTGCAGTCTTTAACTTGAACCTATTGACATTGTGCTCAGACATAAGAATTCTGTATAAATATTTTATCCTCAATGTACTCAAAGCTTCTTCGGCCTTCAAAAGAACAAGAGAAAGTATAAGAACATTTAAAATTGTTAAATGTCATAGAATAACATATGGTATAACACTTACATTATTTTCGTTGATGTCAATAGACCAACCCTTCATCGATCCTCTATATGTTTTCATATGTCTCATTAAATATACACCACAGTCTGTCTTGTTTGTTTGGTCCTTGCCAAGGCAGCTTTGGGGCCGTTATCCTGTATTTCTTAACCTTTTCCGCTAATCTTGTATGCCTTGCATTTCCAAGAAAGTCGAAAAACTATCGACTTGATTCCTCAAATGGACATACTTGTCCAAAATTTTCCATTCTATGCGGACGACCGGAGTTGTCTAGTACATTGATGTGGGAGTCTATAATATTCACACATACAAGAAAGAAATATCCGGAAGTGACGACAGGTAGGATATCTGCAAAAAGAACATAAACATTTATTATTTTATGGCATTCTCATTACATGGAATTGAGGGATATGTACATACCAGGTCAGCGAAGATGAGGTCTTCTTTTGTGACATGGTAGTTTCTCATGTCTTCTTCAAGGGATTGACAAAATAAGGTGCTGTCATACTGCAGATTAACCTGCAAAATAAGGGTGGAGACTCAAAGTCATGAACATTGAAGGATACATAGCACAAAACAAGAGAAGCACTTACATGTGAAATTGATGAGAAACAAATTATTCTTGGTTCATGCCTTGGCAACCTACGGCATTTGAAGTGCACAATTATGGACCAAGCGTCAACCACTTCGCTCGCAATTTCTAGACCCATTTTCATTGTTTGAAATAGACGACGGGTGATATTACCCGGTGCACCTTCGTACAGAACGTCACTGCAAAATACATTCATTTAGAAGACCATAACTAACTAATTTCATATTTCAAATTCTAAAAACATGCGAAGTAACTTACAATGGAGGCAGGTCTTCATCAAACACAAAATCGACTAATCTTTGTTCCTTGTTGGTTATTTTGTGGTCCAACATATCCGCAACCTGTTGCATGTAAGGGGATCGAAGGTGCACAGGAATTTTCGAGATATTCCTCTTAGGATATTCTCTAATGTTGATGCGTCCCCCCCCCCCATCACCTTCATCTTCATCTTCAGAAGATTCAATGGCCTTAGAAGCCTCAACCTGTTCCTTGCCTTCACCCTGATCATTTGGTGCAACAGACTGAGCTTTGGGTTCCTCAACCTGTTCCTTCCCTTCACCCTGATCATCGTCTTCAACAGTGGGTGTCTGCACTTTGTGTGCCTCATCCGGTTCCTTCCCTTCACCTTCATGATCTGTTGGTTCAACACTGGGTGAGTCATCTTTGTTGGGCAGAACTGCATCCTCAGGTTCGTCCTGTTGAGAAGGGGGTGACTTGGCTTGAATGTGCTAAAATGCAGCCTCTACATCTTCCTGTTCAAGAAGGAGTGATTCATCTTCAATGTCCTGACCTACATCCTCAACATCTTTCGGTTGAACAGGGAGTGACTGAGCTTCATTGTGCAGAACGGCATCATCGAGATCATTCGGTTCAACGTGATCTGAGGGATTTTCTTGATTTGGCATAACTGCATGCTCAAAATCATTCAGTTCAACCCGTGCTGGTGGATTGTCTGCATTGTCCTCCACTGCATTCTCACAGGGGTATTCAACCGGGAGACTATTGATTTTCAAGCCCGCACACAGTAAAGTGTCCCCAAGTACCTCACTTGGAGGATCTTCCACACCTACACGAACCTCACCATCGTTCACCACCTTCAAGTGTTTCATGAACCCTTCAGACTCTCTTAGGTTCAGGAAACCGGCCCTCAAAAAAGGTTTCGGATCGATGTTGCGTTTCTCCAACTCCCCTGAGAGGTATTTAAGCTGTTGGGCTGTATCTTTAAAAGTTTGTAGGATTTTGGATGTCAACATCTGTACATTATGAAAAACAGATTTCATTAATCTTGAAAACAGGATATATAGACAAATGGGAGTCAATTTCTTGTTTCCACATACCTCATTATCGTCTTCTTTTACTTCAACCGAGTCAACTGGATTCTCGGGTTGTTTAGCTGCTAGGCGCGCCCTTGCACGGCCCAGCCCAAAACCACCGGAACGAACTTCTAAGTTGGTAAACTCTAACACGGTGACGTCATCCCAACAAGAGATTATTGGAAATTTTCTTTCGTAGGGGATACGTTCACCTTCCACAAAAATACCATCTAGGTAGAAAATCTGGAGTAAAGGAATGAGAAACATGTTAGAAAATATTAGATATCTATAAATCATATACAAGAGAGGCAACATTACTTACCAATAAAAGGGTTATAGGTCCATCGAAATATGGATTTTTATCTTTACTTGCTTTTTCTTTCCAACTTCTTACACTGTCAACCAATCGTTGTAGTGTGAAGTGGCACCAGTTCAGTTCCTTTATGTTATCAACATCCATTAAGGATTTGAGAATTTTGAACCTGAAATGAAAAAAATACATGTGTCAGTATTCACAAATATAATTAGATATATAATAGGTTTGAATACATGTTTACCTGGCTCGTGAATTTTGAACTGGACATAAAAAACTTGAGACAACAAAGACAACGAAGTCGATTTTGAAATCGTTGTCTGCACTTGTGTTACTTAATATCTTGGGGATCATAGAAAGTGTTTCAGGAGCTTTTGAGTCTTCCCCGGTCCATCTGGTCTTCCAATCCCTCAAGAATTAAAAAAATCAGGGTCCTTAGTCTTGTCCCCCCCAACGGACTCGACTACGTTCATTGCCCCTCTAGGGAGGTTCATCACGAGCTGTACGAGATCTTCATCGATAAGGATCTCATCACCGTTGGTCAATACCAGAGAACTCTTATCCGGGTCAAAACATTGGATTACGTGTCTGGAGAAATGCGCCGGGCACTTGGAGACACCCATTGTAAGAAGAGAACCAAACCCGATTTCCTTCACGGCTTCCCTCTGTTCTACGCTCAATTTAGGAATCAGTTGAGCGAGGCCATGAGGTGATGATCTTGTTAGAAATGTCAGTTTACATTTCTTGATGGTTTTGGTTTTTTGGGGAGATGGTGGTAACTCTTCATCGAATGGGGTAGTACACGGAGAAATATTAGTGGTTTCTGGGGGTGGTTCTGGTAACTCTTCATCGACTGTTGGAGTGGAGGTAGGAATAACACTGGGTTTTTTTTTAGGGGGAAAAGGTGGTGGTAAAATCTCATCAAAATGGGTAGTACCTGCAGCAACATCAGTAGCTTCGACAGCAACTATGGAAACTGATTCAGCAGTCGATGACGACTTCATATTCGTCTTCGTATTTCTCTTCCTCTTCCTTTCATATGTAACCAAGTTATTAAACCTCGAAGTCATTATTTTTGGTGGGATAGCATAAATCAGTATTCAACTAAATAAATGGAATAAACATGTGTAAAATTAGTATAAAATATATAAACACAATAACATTAACCTACCTCTCTGGTTTATTGCGGGGATTGACGTTGGATGCAGGAGTGGGGGCAGTTTCGTTTTCGTTTATGCTCCTACAGACTTGCAAGACGACCTCTCGGGAGTCGATGGTATCCACTTCCATGTTGTTGCCTTGGTTCTCTGACATCTTCAGAAGAAATCCTTTGAGAATAAAAGAAATATCTAGGGTTTCGACGTTGAGTGTTTGGATTATCGTCGGGAGATAGAGAGAGAAGAATATGAACAGTTGCTTATGAAAATGAAAAGGATGGAGAGTGGGATTGTAGCGGGAAATTGAAATTATATCAACCAGTAATTGAAGCGAATAAATATTCGTTCGATATCGTAACTTCTTAAAAAAATTAATAAAATAAATAGAAAATAAAAACTATTATTCGAAGCGAAGATTTATTCGCGGGATGTAAATGCACGGGTAAGTGAATTTACATGACAGGCAAGTGGTCTTCTCATGGGAGGGGAGGGTTTTTACATGAACGTCAGGCGAAAAAATAAATGAAAAGAAAAAATCTTCGCTTTCAATCGTCTCCTCGTAAAAAAAATTAAAAAAGTAGAGTGAACTAATTAAAGCGAATATTTGGTCGTTTATTGCATGTCATTTTAAATTAATTGAATTAACATTTATTAATAAACGGAAATATAAAATTAATAAAAAAAAATAGTGAAGTGATTGAAGCGAAGATTTGTTCGGTTGTTGCATGTCATCTTTAATTAATTGAATTAATATTTAATAAATGGAAATATAAAATCCATGTCAATTTGGTCTTCACATACATGGGTAAGTGTCTTTCCATGGTAGGCAAGCGGTCTTCTCATTGGTGGGTTGAGGGGTTTACATGATGTTTTTATTAAAATTAATTGAAGCAAATATATCTTCGCTCCTGAGGGTCTCCAGGCCAAAAAAATTAAATAAAAAATTAAATAAAATTAAAAAAAAATATGAATGAATTAATTGCAGCGAATATTATATCGCTGCATGTGATTTTTAATAAATTAAATTAATATTTAATAAACGGAAATATAAAATACATGTCATTTTGGTCTTTACATAGACGTGTAATTGTATTTTCATGGAAGGCAAGCGGTCTTCTCATGGGTGGGTATGGGGGTTTACATGAAGCGAAGATTTGTTCGGTTGCTGCATGTCATCTTTAATTAATTGAATTAATATTTAATAAATGGAAATATATAATCCATGTCAATTTGGTCTTCACATACATGGGTAAGTGTCTTTCCATGGTAGGCAAGCGGTCTTCTCATTGGTGGGTTGAGGGGTTTACATGATGTTTTTATTAAAATTAATTGAAGCAAATATATCTTCGCTCCTGAGGGTCTCCAGGCCAAAAAAAATTAAATAAAATTAAAAAAAATATGAATGAATTAATTGCAGCGAATATTATATCGCTGCATGTGATTTTTAATAAATTAAATTAATATTTAATAAACGGAAATATAAAATACATGTCATTTTGGTCTTTACATAGACGTGTAATTGTATTTTCATGGAAGGCAAGCGGTCTTCTCATGGGTGGGTATGGGGGGTTTACATGAGGGTCAGGGCAAAGGGCGTGGAGATCTTCGCTCCCATCGCATCTCACCCTTCCCTCTAACACGGTGCCCTGAGCGAAGATATCTTATCCGGGTGCTATATGAATATTATATTAATTGATGCCGTTAACATGCGCTGCCGTTAACGGCGTCTTGTGTGAACCCGGGACGAAACCCAGATTCCGGATTCTCCCTTCCTCCGTCTCCTACCCAGATTGTTTTATTATTAAAATAATAATGTTGCAATCTGATTGGTCCGCCACAGGGGAACACGGCAATCGGTAGCAGAAGATCTGGACTGTGTTATAATGTATTTGTTTAAATTTAAATAAGTTTTTCTTATTAATATTATATGTAATTTCTTTTTAAACTTCATTTTATCTATACAATTAAGTATACATTAAGATATTTTAGTAGATTCAATAAATAAATTTTACTGGTTATTTAAATAGCAATTAAATCAATTTTTTTTTTCTCAATTTAGAAATTTATACACAATTCTTATATATATTTATTGATTTGTTTTATTATTTTCAAATAATATTTTGATTTTAATTCATTTAAAATAATAAATAATGATCAAAAAAAAGTTATTTTACAAACATTAAAATATATTTTTAATAATAAAATATTCATACAAATAAATAAAATATATTTTAATATTTATCTAATAAAAAAACTAATAATTTTTTAATATTATTTTATTAATAATATATTTTTTTAATATATTAATGTTATTTATTATTATTATTATATATTATTGAAGCTCAAAGTTTTTGGATTCTTAAAACTCTATCAAATACCGATTACAGTTAATTACTCTAATTTATGTTTAATCGATAAAAAATGTTAACATCAACCGCTTTAAAATGGTTGAGATAAAATAAGTTGATATCAATTATTTTAAAAATTGTTAATATTGATTTATCTATATCAATGAATTTAAAAGTGGTTGATATTGAACTCATCTATATCAACAACCCTAATAAGTATAGATATTTAAAGAGTCAATATCAACGATTTTTAAAATATATTGAACCCCTCTTTATCAATCATATTAGAAAAATAGTTGATATTAACTCTTCTATATCAACTAATTTTAAAACAATTTATATAGAGTCGAACAATATAAACGGTTTTAAAAATCGTTGATATAGAAGGAGTATTATTAATTAATAATTACGTTAATATTATTATATATTTTTTAACTTAACAAATTTAGTTAATGATTTATAAATTATATTATAAATGTTGAAATGATTTATATAACGAAGTTTATTAAATTTAAATAATTATATTAATATTTGTTTTTATAAATCAATCAAATTAATTATATATACATATATGATCGTAATTATTCAATAATAATATTAATAAATAAATAAATAAATTCAAATGGTTCTACGTGTCACGGCCCATTAGTATCAAGACCCAATCCATTGATGTCAATGCTAATTAAAGTCTTGGAATCATAGTGCGCTAATCTTTTTAGCCCAAGGGGACGCTCAATTGTTTAAGTAGGCCCAATGAATCTCGTAATTAAGGAAGAGATTAGAAGATGTTATAATTAAGGAAGAGATTAAAAGATATATTTTAATTAAGGAAGAGATTGGTGTTGGAATTATTTCCAATATTTGGGTACATATATTATTTAATAATTGTATATTAGTTGTTATCAATAAAGATTAAAGCTCAATTAAAAGTATAAAAGTTATGAGCTTATTTAGACATCTATAATAAATATTTGGGACATATTTGTATAGAAGCAGAAATATCATTTATTATTTTATATTAGGGCTAGGTCCCAAACCCATATAGATAGCCTGTTTCTCTCATCGAACAAAAAGTTTCTGTTCATCTCTTAAGAACACTCAAATCTTTTAAGAACACTCAAGAAGGCTATCGATAAAGGGTTGGAAGACTTAAACCCCACCCAAATCACAAATCAGATATTCCGATCCAAGTCTAAATCCAGAACAAGAAGATCCACATTCCGATCCAGGTCCAGATCCAGAACAAGAAGATCCAAGATCAAGAGAAGATCTAAGATCAAGAGAAGATCTAAGATCAATAAAAAATTCAAGATCAATAGAAGAACAAGAAAAAGAGAATAACGAATAACGACTTAATGAACCGTTCTTAATTCAAGATCCAAGTACGTTTCCACAATTACAATTTATCTCAATTTATAGACATAGAGTATTAAGATTATAGAATTAAAGAATAAATATTTATATTAAAGAGACTAATAAGTTTATATAATATTCTAAGAATATTAATAGATATTTGTATATGTGGTTCATCTAATTCGTTAGAACATATAACATAGATTATGTATTATAAATAATAATTAGATTCAAATAAATAAATAAATAAAAAGATATCGAATATCTCGAAAAGGATTTGTTAAAGCATTATTTGTTAGATTCAAGATTATTTGTTAGATTCAGGAAGAAGATGAACAGTTCAGAAATAACATGAATTAATTTATATAATTATATAATTATGTGCAAATATAAGGATATACTTACCTAATTAATTAGGTGACATAAATGTATACGATTTTTTTATATTAACATGGATATGGATTAAACAATTAATTATTATTAATTAAGGAATTAACTAATTATATATTGAGAGAAATCTATGGTAAAAAAGTTAAAACATTTTTAAAGAATTAGTCAAATTAATATATTTTTATTATTAATTAGATAATTAAGGAGATATTGATTAATATATTATATATATATATATATTCACAATTATGTATGAATTTAAGAATTAATAATAATTATAAGAAATCTTAACCGAATTAATTAAGGAAATTGAATTTTAAAATAATAATTTATTATCATTAAATTATATAAGGAATTAAGAAATTTAGTTTTAAAATGATAATTAATTATTATAATTAATTAAGGAATTCAGATTTTTTTTTAATTAATAATAATTAATTATGACTAATTATTAATTGAGGAATTAAATAATGATAATAATTATTTTAATTAGTTAAATATTAAGTAACTGCTAATATATTAATAAATTCATATAAAATTAAGAATAAAGAAAATATTTTACGAAAATAAAGATTAGGAATTATGAAATAAAGTAAATTAAGAAATTGAATATATATATATATATATATATATATATATATATATATATATATATATATATATATATATATATATATATATATATATATATATATATATATATATATATATATTATGATTTGAGAATTAAGTAAAGAAAAATATACATGTTTATATTTATCTTAATTTATAACTTAATTAAGATATTTATTATTTATGTTATTCAGAATAAAGAGAGAGAAAATATTTATTATTATTTTTTATTAATAATAATTTATAATTAAAGAATAAATAAAAATATCAACAATTCTTTGTTATATTAATCAGTAATTAAGAAAAAATAAATTATGATATATCAATTAATATAATAATTGATAAGTATAAAAATTTAGAGTTATTTATCTTTTTATATTATATTTGAAGAATAATCAATTATGTATATATTGTGTTGATGGATATTAAAAAATATTTGAGTGATTAGTAAAATCACAATTATTTGTTTTTGTGTTATACGCATATAGAATTTATGCGATTTTGATACATAAAACAATATTCGGATTTTCGGTATTAATAACACATTCAAAATTTGGTATAATTTTAGGCACACTTAAATTTGTAATTATGCGGTTGTTAATCGTCCCAAAGGAAGGTTAATAATTGGTCGGATTGCAAATTTAAATAATGTACAAATTATTAATTTATAGAACATATTTGTTTTATAAGATTAAGACGGTTGTGTTTGTAACTATTCAATTATTAATCGGACAAAAGAAAGTTTAATAATTGGTTGAGTTACACACTTAAAATATGTACATAAGTTATTAATTTATTAAATCAATTAATTAAAACAACATCCTACTAGAGTAGGCTCTCTTGTGTAGGTTAATATGTTTTATAAATTAAGAAGGTAATGTGTATGTAATTCATGCGGTTATTTAATCGGCCCAAAGGAAGATAAATAATTGGTCAGAATAACATTATGCACATGTGGTAATAAATATGTAACAATTATTCGGTGTGCCATGTGAATAATTGGACTATCCAAAGATAACCAATTGTTTGACAGGACTTGTTGTTAATATTTGATTACTACAAAAGAGTAGCGTTTGCAAGTTAATATTTAATGTTCAAAGACTAAATATTAATGTTGCGTTTGGTATCTTATGATGAGACGTACCAATATTTTGAATTTATGTGATTATTAAAATTTTGTGAGTTTGGTTATTCATTTGTTTTGTTATCTAATTAAGTTAACACTTCTGCTTATACGGATTTTTCTTGTCAACATCTTAAGTTCATTTTATATGATGAAGATTTTAAGGCGTATCTAGAATTTGTTATTTTTTTAAGAATTATATCTAAAAGGGTTTAAATTGCTAAGGTTATTATTAGAATAAAGATTTCATAAAAAAAATACACCATATGTTTTATTTTGTTTCAAAATTAAATGCATTAAAGTTAGAGTTACACTAATGTATTTTCATGCATCTAATTTGGATTTTCTTATTCACACTTAAGTTAATTGATGTGAATTGTAGTTGCCTAAAATGATACTTAGTCTCTATACGAACTCACATCATATTGTGTGTAATTTAAGTATTACTAAAGTAAATGTGTTGATGTACGGTTGAGTTAATTGTCAAGAGTCAATTGATGGTGAAAGAAACATCAGCGTGGGCATTGACAATTCATATTAAAGATAATGAATTAAGAAATAATTTCAGAAACTCTTTATTTAGAAACAAACATTTAGGGCATATCTCCATATAATAAATTTATTTGAAGAGAATAATTAAAGAACTACAACTTATATACGGAATAAGTTTCAATTAAAACAACTAATAAATTCTTTTGGGGTTTTTCAGTTAAGGTTAGTCCTTTCAGACCTAAAGAAAATAAATTGGACTAAAGAATTGTTAAATGTTAATTGTTGGATATATTTAAAAAAAAAAAGTCTAAAGACAAATTTTAGTCTCATAAGTATTTCAATATTAGCTTTGAAAATGAATAACTACAAAAGACTCCTTAAACAAGAGTCTAATGTATGCTCAAGATTATATGAATCAAGAAATTAAGTATATTTATGATGTTGGACAAATACTTGAAAGGTCCGTTTGGATCATTAAGAAAGCAATCAAACAAGTAATGTGATATTTTAAGAACAAAACATTACATACTCATATAGTGAAATCGAATCGGATAGAGATCATTTAGTATATTGATTCGAATTTTTGGTTGGATACCAAAACAGTTGGAAATTTGTGCCACATAATTTTAGTTTAATTATTAGTTTAAAGAATTAATTCTTGTAAGAGTGTTAACCAGACACTCGAATTATTTCAAGTTGATGGCAGAATTTATTAGGTATTTTGTGGCATCCAATTAAAGAATCTGATTACAAAGTTTTGTCATGGGTTGCAAATTATGAATGATATAGAAAGAACAATAAAGATATTACTTGACAATAATTTGCAGTTCTTTTATTTTAAGAGTAATATGAGTTCGACTAGGTCAAACTATTTGGAAAATAAAGAATTCAGAATGTTTACTTATCTATTGAGAATATTTGGACAAACTCTAAAATTACAGATTAGTTCTCTAAATATTTGTTATTCGAGGTCTTTCATGAACATATTGTCCATATGAATATTGCATATTTAGATGATATATAGTTTTAGTGGGACTTTGTATTGTGATGCTTGTATAGATATAATTTGGAATTTATGTGCACATTAAAGAATCAGTTTCTAAAGAAATTAAAGATTTAGTTTCTAAAGAAATCAAGATTATAAAGTTATTCAGATTGATCTCTATAAGGAATAAAGGAGGACCAGTTGGTATTAGACATTTTAAAGATCACACTACATGTTAATCCAGACTACACACCCATGTTTAATCTATGTCATTTGATTGTATTGACATATGTGACTATTGAGAGTTTAGTTACGAACTAATGTAACAAAAATCGTTTTAATCCTATATTGATATAATTGATGAAAGAGATTGATATAGATGTAATTGGAAATGATAACGATATTTTGAGCTATTAAGGTTATAATATACAATTGAAGGAAATATTATATGACCCAAGTGGGAGATTGTTGGAATTATTTCCAATATTTGGGTACATATATTATTTAATAATTGTATATTAGTTGTTATCATAATAAAGATTAAATCCCAATTAAAGTGATTATAAAAGTTATGGGCTTATTTAGACATCTATAATAAATATGGGGACATATTTGTGTAGAAGCAGAAATATCATTTATTATTTAGTTGATGGGTCGAATAATAAATGAGTATATTAGGGTTAGGTCCCCAACCCATATAGATAACTTACCTAATTTGTTTCTCTCATCGAACAAAAGGTTTCTGTTCATCTCTCAAGAACACTCAATAAGGCTATCGATAAAGGGTTGGAAGACTTAAACCCCACCCAAATCACAAATTAGACATTCAGATCCAGGTCTAAATTCAGAACAAGAAGATCCACATTCCGATCCAGGTCCAGATCCAAAACAAGAAGATCCAAGATCAAGAGAAGATCCAAGATCAATAAAAGATCCAAGATCAATAGAAGAACAAGAAGAAGAGAATAACGAAGGTGCTTAATGAACCGTTCTTAATTCAAGATCTAGGTACGTTTCCGCAATTACAATTTATCTCAATTTATCGACATAGAGTATTAAGATTATAGAACTAAAGAATAAATATTTAGATTAAAGAGACTAACAATTAGAATATATATTCTAATTAAGGAATATATTACAAGAGATATTATATTTTAAGTAGTGATATTCTAATTAAGGAATAGATATCCAAAATTAGTGTAATTAGATTGTAATTGTAAGACAATTCTTAATTAATACGTTGTAAAGTCCTATAAATATCTTAGAGGTATTACATTGTGATTATCAAGTAATCATTTTAATACAATCTTATTCTCTAGCTTTGTTTCTCTCTCTAATGATTCTTGCGTTTGAGTTCTTCTTGCATTGTGTAAAAGGGCTTACTAGCTAGAATCAAAGTCGATCTAGCCTAGTGCCACACGGATCTAATTTTAGCCCGTGACATACGACTCAAATGTGTCCCTCTTTCACGGGCTCTCTAGAGTTGTAGTGGATGAATGACATATTTTGAGGTTAGAGCCGTCAATTTAGGTTAGGCCCGTTGGGTTAGTCTGCCGCGCCAAACAATTTAGACGGATTGGGTTAAAATATTAACAACCCATTTGGAAGTGGGTTTATACGGGCCAGCCCGCTCGGGTCGCGGGCCTAGGCGAGTCGGGCTTGGGTTGGCAAAAAAAATATAATTTGATGTATAGCCTTATAGATATATACCGCATAGCCTTAGCTTTTTTTTCTCTCAGGCAGCACTGCAGCAGTCAATATTCAATATTTCGTTCATCGGTCGTCAGCTAAGGATGGCAACGGGTACCCTACCTGTCGGGTAGTGAAGTACTCATCCCCGAACCCGAATTTCAAATTACTACCCGACCCCGACGGGTATCTCTATTTATATCCCCATCCCGATTCATCGGGTACCCGATCCCCGACGGGTACCCCATTACCCGATATGAAATATTAAAAAATTATATTTAATTAACTAAAATTATATAAATTAAATATAATATGTTACTATAAAATATAATTAACCTAAAACTATTAATAAATATTATATCTTTAAACAATAGACAGAAAATCATCCACACATGATATAAATTCATCCATACTACAAAAATACATAAAAAAAACTTAGAAGTGATAGAACATAATTCTTAATTAAATACAAAAACTTCAGAAATTATCAAATTAATTTTCTCACAAAAAGCATCCTTCTTAATACATTTCTTCAACACAGGTAAATTACAACCTACAAAATCAAAAGAAAAAACAATCAACATTAACAAATAAAAAAATAGAATTAAGATTAAAGTATTTAACTAATAACATACCTCAAATCTTCGACAAACAATTAATTACTAAGAAAGTAAATTCTTCGTCAGGATCACATATAGAAGATGTGCAATCATCAAATGAAGATGTAGCTATGAATTAAATATATAAAAAATACATACATTAGTAACAAGAGTGGATCTATATTAAGAATAACATATAAATATTTGTATTTACCTGAATTTTCGTCACAAATCCAATCTCTAAAGATGTCTCGGGCAATCATTTGTAAAGTAGGATATTTTGTTCCAAAAGTACTCCACCAGTATAAGATATCAAAATTACCGGTATCAATGATGACCACTTCCTCTAAATAAAAATCCAACTCTTATTTAGAAGTATCCGTTGACATATTTAATTGAACAACAAACTCATTATATCCAGCCGAAATATTCCAATCATTTGAAGTTTCACCATTATTCATTGTCATGGTATGAGAAGAAGTAGAACCACACTCTTTGTTACGATTTTGAAACACACTCTTACTTTTCATCAAAGTCTGATATTCAACAAGTAAATCAGCACAAATGCTTCGAATCCTATTTACTTCCAAAACTTCATCAATCCCATAAATTTTTGAGAAGCAATAACGTAACAATGTCAACTTAAATCTAGGATCTAAAAGTGTAGCAACTCCCATAAGCCCATGAATCTCATACCAGTATTTATCAAACTTGACCTTCATTTGTTCAGCCATGTCCCTAATTAATGGATTAGAATCACATTTCCAATTGGATAAAGCAAACTTAATCTCACAAAATTTTTGGAAATATATATTAGCAGTGGGATAGTTACTTCCTGAGAATAACTTTGTGATATTATAGAATAATTCCAACTTTGAGCAAACGATACTCGCAAATTCCCAATCCATTTGTGTAGGAAGAAAGGTATAAGAAGACTCACTAAACATCAACCTCTCAAAAACATCTTTATAAATTAGAGTTGTTTGAAGCATAAGAAAAGTAGAGTTCCATCGAGTTTTACAATCGATGGCTAACTTTTTTTAATAAGAAATTTGTAGATGACCACAATTTTCAATGAACTTCTCCTCTCTTTTTGGACTTGCTCTCCAAAAAGCAACACTATCTCGAATTTTTTCAATGTCATCTCCAATAACATTTAATCCATCTTTGACAATCAGATTAAGGATGTGAGCACAACATCGCATCTGAAAATATTTTCCACGCAATAATAATGTAAATGCATTAAGTTTTTTGTAAACAAGATCTTTAACAATTGCATCATTTGCACTACAATTATCAACTGTCAAAGTAGTGAGCTTCCTATCAATAACCCAACTCATCAAAGTGTCTCTTAAAATGTCAGAAAGAACATCTCTGTATGTGGGGCAGGCACATATACAAAGCTGATAAGTCTTTTTTGCAAGTGCCATGATTCGTCAATCCAATGAGCAGTAATAGCCATATAACCTTGTCTTTCATTTTGGAAGTCCACACATCAGTGGTAATAGCTATTCTACTTTGACTTGACTCAATTTGTTTCATCACTTTGGCTTTCAAAGTGTGATATTCACTCAAAATGTCGACTCAGAGGGTATTTCTAGAAATCATAGTGAACAACGGTTGTATACTATTCACAAAATCTCTAAAGCCTTCATGGTCAACTATCGAAAGAGGATAGTCATGTCTAATAATCATTCTTGCTAATTTTTTTCGTGACACATCTTGGTCAAAAGTCATATTAACAATCTTTGTTATTCCATCTTCACCCTTTTCAGCCTTTAGATATTTTTGATTCATCTGATTGATATCTTTCATCTTCAATTTTGGACAAGTCCGAAGATGAGCCCACAAATGTTTTGTGTCATTTTTTGAATCACCTATTAGTTGCTTCTTACAATGGTTGCATATTGCTTTAACTTTTCCATTTATATTTTCTTTTTGAAAATCATTCCAAACATTTGAAAATAACTTTCTTTTCTTCCCAACAATGGTATCATCAACATTTGTTGTAATTGCACTTGTTGTAATTACACTAGGAATTGAATTTGATGAAACATTTTCAATGGTATCAGTTGAAACTTGAGTAGTTTCCATGTTCGGTGCCGTTAAACTCATTCTTTTTGTAAAAGCTAAAAAAAATCAAATAAAAAAAATAAGAATTAATATGATTCTTTAACTTGGTCTTATATATTAATATTTTTTCCAAAAATATTTATACAAATAATAAATATTAATATATTGAACTATTATTCCCTAAATATAGTTAAACATAACATTTAAAAAACTATTACTTTATTAAATTATATATTATTTCATAAAAAATATTTAATAATATTAATATTCTATTATAATTTACAACCCTAGTGAAACTCTAGTTTGTGAGTTGTGAAAATCCATCTACATTACATGATTTGGATAAATTTTTATAATGTTTGATGTGATTTATTTATTTTGATCCAAATAACTTATAGGCATATTACATATATAATGAAACTATGAAAGTATGTCTAAATCTATTGCTGCATATATCCGTTATTCCATATATATATATATATATATATATATATATATATATATATATATATATATATATATATATATTCTAAAAATATCTATTAATCAAGAGATTCCACCTATTAAACAAAAAAAATCTATAAATAATAGAAGTATTACTTACCTACTATGTGTAGTCGTGTAGAACTTATAGAAAAAATCAACTTTTTGTTGCTGTTAAAACGGAAGAAGAAGCTACAAAATAAAAATTGAAGATTAAGTTAATAAATAAATAAATATAAGATTATAAAAGTTGAAGAACAAACATAACTTTATTAAATAAAAACATTACTTACTTGTATAGTTATTGAAGATTTTGAACAAAAACTAGAAAAAAGGTTGAAGAAGATAGAAGTTGAAAATCGAAATAAGGTTGAAAATGATGATAACTTGTTAAACGTGGAACTAAGAAATGATGTTAAGCATGATAAAATAATTAATATATTTATTTAATGATACTTAGTAGTTACAATTTATGACGGTGGAATTTGATAAGTCACTTAAATTTTATTAATATATATTAATATATTCGGGTATCGGGTATCGGGTTTGGGTTTCCAACACTCCCCATCCCCAAACCCGATCGGGTACCATTTTTCACTCCCCATCCCCGATCCCGACCCCGATTTAAAATACCCGAACCCGATCATCGGGTACCCACGGGTATCGGGTATGTGGGTACCCATTGTCATCCCTATTGTCAGCTACTTATTTGTCCCGCCTTTCTTCTCTTCGTTTTGCCTCAAGAGTTCATGGATTCAAACTTAGTTTCAGACTGCATGAGTCAATACTCAATATTTCTCTCATTGACCGACCGCTACTTATTCTCTGATGGTATTTAAAAATGTTGACTTTACTGAAATGTTCATTTTTTGAACTTTTTAAAATTTAATTACTTTGTTGAACTATTTGGTCAATTAATGTGTAATGATAGACAACACTCTTGTTTGGTGTGTATTATGACTATTTGTTCATATTCTTGAAATTTCTACCTATTAATGATTTTTATTTATTCAAAAGATGGGTTTTGGTGGGTAAGCACGTCCCGTCATGGGTTGGCCGATCTGACCGCTCTAATTGAGGCTAGTACCAAATTGTTTCCGAGTTAAGAACAATTTGGTAGCTCATGAGTAATTATATTGTGTCCAAGCAATACATTTAAATTATTTTCATAAATAATTTAATTTTGTATCTTGAAAGGATTATATATTAGTAAATTTTGTATAAGATTAACAATAATATATCTTAAAAAGCATTAAAATAAATGAACTGAAACAGGGTTAAGAAGAATTCATCCTAAATTTGGTAAAAAGTCGACTAGCAAATAGCAAAAATCCAAGAGCATGGCCCAATACAGCCGCCAGAAAAATACCACCATTGAAGGACATTACAGCTAACATGACCAAATAGGATAGACCGGCTCGAATGGTGTGTATACCCGTCTTGAACAGGCCTAACCCAATTCGGTTCGGTCCTGGTTTAACAAATTCCCAATGATATAGACACTCAACAATAACAGATAGGGAAAAGACCAACACCAATGCAACTCCGTACATGGTCTTGTTGTGTCCTGGCCAACACGAGAACAGAACCTGGGCGTGGGTTCCCCAGAAGAAAGACGTGTGGAAGATAGAGGGGCGATGGTGATGGCTGAAGTCGGTCGGAGTAGGAGGCGGTGGGATGCCGACATTGTGGAGATCGGAAGCAAAAAGCTCCATTTTAGGTGGGTTGTTGGATTGTTATGGATTATGAACACAAGGAATGAGCAGATTTAAGGATAACAATTGTGTGTGTGAGGGAAAGAAACTGTCGGACTGATAGGTACTATGGAGAAGCATGGTATAATCAGATATTAGATTGCTTGCTGTTCTAATGTGAAATGGAGAATTTGCAGTTGTTAGAAGCAAGCAATCTCAATTCTTTTGTTACAAGTTTAATTTTACTTAAAATCAACATTCAAAATAAAATATAAAACATTTTCTAGTCTAAATCCAAATTGAGAAGAAAAAAAAATGGATACAAATGATGCCATTAAAAGCCAAGAATCACACAATCATTTGATTCATAATTAAAAATATATATCTTAAATTTCTAATAAAATTTTGATAATGAAGAAAATAAACATACTCAAATTGAGAATCTTCTCGAACTTTGTCTCATTGCTCAAACCTATACCCTATAACGGTTATACATTATAGGGTCTAAGGTTGAATCAACCTACTAAAATCGCAGAAAATCAAATAACTCAAACTCGAAAGAAAGACAATTCCTTCACATTTTATTTATAACCAATATCTTGTATAAATAAGTCTAATAAAGAACTGAAACAAAATTTCAGCATTTCAATAAGGGCAGTGGCATGTTATTATTCAGGTCATAATGTTTAGAGCAATATAGTGTTGTTCCATGGAAATTTGGAAAACTTAAGGAGAAAATTCTTTAAAGTGAAGGTTTATTTGCACCGAGCAGCTGACCAACCAGGTTAGTCACCTATACAAATTCGATTAGGATCAATGGTTGAATCCAAACATAAAATAAGACTCTTTTTTTTCGGTTAAACGAATATGAACAACCTTAAATTAAGATGAAAATGGATAGGAACTACTACTACCTGCCAGTATTTTGAGACACATCGGTCAATACAGCTATTTTCACCCATATTCAGCTCAGATTCTTTGTACCTGAAATGAATATGCAAGTTCCGTCAATTTCCAGTGTTTAAGTGTTTATAAAACTAATGATATTCATGAAAATTAATTACAGGTTAATTTTATAATATCAATTTAGACGGTATAATATCATCATACCTGCTCTCCATACACTTGCTGAAACATGTTTGTGTAAGCCTGAACAAAACATGGTTTAATCAGCTTTTTTAACATATGCAGATTTTCAAACAATCTTGAATTACAATCCTTTCCAAATTAACCAATGTAACTATCATATTCAGGCAACAATTAAACCATGTCTAAAAATACATGAATATGTTGTCATTATTCATTACAAACTCATCAATTGTCATAATATCAAATTCAAATGTCTCTCAAGTATGTGAGATGATAAGAGAACATTAACAAAGTGAAAAATATAAGGATTGCGAAATACAATTGAGGATAGGAAATGAAGGCTGCAGTCGAATATAAACGAACATACACATGTAAAGTGTTGACGACTGTTCCACTGAAAGACTTGAAGCACCATGTGAATTGGTTTCTAAACATTTGATTGGTTTTATGAAATGTTGATATTTTGACAATGATATATTGAGGTTTTTCCATTGTAAGATACAAATTTAGGGTTACTATAGTTATTATAACTTGACTCTCCTCATATGAATAACAAAGGAAACAACAATTAACAATAATAATAAGTTTTATCGTAAGATTAACCATTGCAGCTTAATAACATACGAATGGACAGGAGGAACAGGGACATCATTATGAAAAGCAAGATGGGAATTTGAAGTTATCATAATATATATAATCATATATTCTAGTTTGAGAACGATAACACAAGCAAACCTTGAAGAGGAGTGAGGACCTACTTGTTGAACAATTCAACCCTATATTCCATCTCCTTCTCTGCCAGTCCAAATATCTACAAAAACGAAGAAGATAGATGATTGATTACCTTCAAGTAGAGAGAAATGATGAACCAGTGCGAAGTACCTGTTCTTTTTCTAGGTTGTTGGAAGCCATTGGAGTAGCCTTTAAGGGTGGAATCAAGAGACAATTTCAAGTAGAATTAGGTTAATTGAAGAAGATTGATCTGGAGGCGCCAACGCTGCTTCTTCTTCACAAGAGGAAAAACCTAATTCTAGATTTGGAGATTAACTATATGTTTTATTAATTGGATAAGTTTTTGGATATATATAATCATACATTTTGTAAATCCAAACATAAAAAATACAAAATTGTAACATATTAACAAAAATTCATTTGTAGATAGCAATATTAATTAATATATTTTTAATGTGAATCATATTTAGATGGAACTAGCATAAATTATAAATGCATGAGTAATAATATAAAAAATTGTAAAAAAAATATTACGATAAAAATATTTATGGACGGGTCAATCCACAATCTTACTTACTTTTAGACACTTTAAAAAAAAACATTTTAAAAATTAAGAATTAGATTAGTTAGATAAAAAGTTGAACTTATATTGTTAAAATATCTCGCGTTTATCAAATTTGGTGTTGAATTTAAAATATAAAATGTTATTAGTCTAGTTGATTAAAGGGTTGTACTTGTTTTTGTTAGGGTGCAAATTCGAACCATACCTATAGAATATTTAATTTTATTTTTAACCGTTTTAAGTTTATGGACGGGTCAACCCACAATTCGACTCAAGTATCCATTTACTTTCATATATATATATCCAAATTCGGACACTTTAAAAATTAATCATTATTTATTTATTTATATATATATATATAGAGGAGTGATAGAGTGAGGGAATTTGGTGAGGGAATTTGGTGAGGGAATGACGTGGCAACACCTTCATTGGTTGGAAAAGGTAAAAGTGAGAGTAAAGAGAGAAAAGAGAGAAATTATTTGATTTTTTCAGCGAATAAGATTATGCCACGTCATTCCCTTACCAAATTCCCTCACCAAATTCCCTCACCTAATCCTTTCTCGTATATATATATATATATATATCCAATTAGTAATGGAATGATTTAGAACAATTTTAATGTTCACCCCAGCTAGCTATTTGCACCTATTAAATCAAAAATGATTTTCAATTTAATGGAATGCAATATATTATATCAAAAATTGTGGTTATATATTATTTTTTCTATTAATTGAATAAATTGAGATATTTGATTCAGTTTTTATATAAAATAAAATATTTTAACACATATTTGATACTTTTCACTAAATGGGGTAGTATATATTCTAACAAGTTAGTAAGTAAAAGTAAATCAGTATAAAAAATCAATCAATAATTTTTCATTCCCAATTTATAATTAATGTTACAAAATAATAAGCAATATAATATATCCGAATAGTATTCAATATGAACTTCTTTCCGGTGTGATTGACCGATTGACAAAGAAACAAACACAGACGATTAAATCAGTAAACAATTAAACATGTATCCGAAATTTATTAAAATAGGAAACAAATAATTAATGAAACGGAGCAATGGTCGGGGCGGAGGCGTGTTCAACGGCGGCAATTGCTCCGGCGCTAGAGCTCAGAAGCTCGAGCATGGCTCTGTGAGGGTTAGTCCTCTGTTTCTCGCACAACTCAGGCAAGAACACACCTTCACCGGCGGCCAAGTTGAAGAATAGGTCAACGATGTTGGGGCAGCCCTGGTAACACTCCGGCGAGCAGAGTTTAGCGGTGAACTGGGATTCCATCAAGGAATCAGACGAGATCCCAACGTATTTGCGCTCGACTCCACAAGCCGAGATGCAAGAATCGGTCTCAATGTGCTCGGCCATAGTCGAGACCACGACCGCAGATGAGCGGCACTGGTAATCGAGTTGCCCGTCTTTGGTCTCGAAATTCTCCAATAAACATCTCTTACCGGAGGATGAAACCGCGAATGCGCATACATTTACGGGTAATTCCTCGCAAATGAGTTCACCTATAATGTAAATTAATATGAATGATTATTTAAAAACAATTGATTGTTTATTTTAAGGTAGTTACTTTACCTAGAACTCCATGGAAGAAGATGGAGCAAGAAATGAACATGAGGAATGATAATCTGGTTGATGAAGAAGCCATGATAATAATGTCTCTCTTTGCAGTTGCAGAGAGGGAATGAAGATGTATTTTTGAGGAGAAGATTTGATTCTTTGAAGTGAATGATTTGTAAGAGAGACAACATATATGTATATATAGATAGAGAAAAGAAAAGAAAACTCGGTCTAAAATGGAGTTACAAAACCAGACGTGCTGCCTCGTTGAACTGTATTAGGATGCTTTGCAGGCTGCACGTTCAAACCAGCAATCTTTTATATGCCCTCTGAATAATAAACTTTTTCAAAATTAATAATTAATTTAAAAAAAAATAGAGAAAAATCATTACAATTTTTAGTGTTCAATGTATTATTATTTTTTTACTTGAGAAATGTTTTATTGAATTTTGAGTTAATTTTAACTATTATAACTATAAATCTACAACTAGCTATAGGTGTTGATCTTGGTGACAGGTGTTTGTGTTTTTTTAATTTAAAAATAATTAATATATAAACAAGAATTTTTAGTTGTCTTTCATGTTTGTAACATTATAAATTTAAGTATGAAATTCAACAATTTAACTAATATATTATGGTCGAATGTATATTATATTTAAATAATCAAACTAATTTTATTTCTGCTCAGAATTAATTAATTTATAATATCTAATATCAATTATTAGATGTATAGGATATAATATAATTAAGTATTGATTCAATAAAATTATAACCCACTCAATAGTGGATACATTTAATGTGTCTTTTATAACAGATCAGATCTTCTGCTACCGATTGCCGTGTTCCCCTGTGGCGCACCAATCAGATTGCAGCATTATTAATTTAATAATAAATCAATCTGGGCAGGAGACGGAGGGAGGGAGAATCCGGAATCCGGGTTTAGGCCCGGGTTCACACAAGACGCCGTTAACGGAAGCGCCCGTTAACGCCAGGAAATAATATAATATTCAGATAATACCCAGATAAGATATCTTCGCTCTGATCTACACGCCCATTGAAATGACCCTCATGTAAACCCCCCATACCCACCCATGAGAAGACCGTCTGCCGTTCATGAAAATACACTTACACGTCCATGTAAAGACCGAATTCACAGTCATATTATATTTACGTTTATTAAATATTAATTTAATTTATTAAATAACACAGGCAGCGATATAATATTCGCTTCAAGTAATTCAATCTTTTATTTTCTTGGATTTTTTATTTACTTTTTTTATTTAATTTTTTTTTGCCTCGAGACTCGCTGGAGCGAAGATATATTTGCTTCAATTAATTTTAATAAAAACCCCATGTAAATCCCCCCTACCCACACATGTAAA
>NW_025919234.1:0-3002 GCF_907164915.1 Impatiens glandulifera
ATATTTGGTCGTTTACTGATTTCCAATTTAATTTAATTACATTAACATTTATTAATAAACGGAAAAAAAAGAAAAAAAATATAGCCAAGGAATGGAAGCGAAGATTTGTTCGGTTGCTGCATGTCATCTTCAATTAATTGAATTAATATTTAATAAACGGAAATATAAATTCCATGTCATTCTGGTCTTTACATAAACGGGTAAGTGTCTTTACATGGTAGGCAAGAGGTCTTTACATGGGAGGGTAGGGGGGTTTTACATGAGGTTTTCATTAACATTAATTGAAGCAAATATATCTTCGCTCCAGAGAGCCTCGAGGCAAAAAAAAATGAAATAAAAATAAAATGGGAAAAGAAAACAAGCCGGTAATTGAGGCGAAGATTTGTTCGGTCGCTGGATGTCATCTTCAATTAATTGAATTAATATTTAATAAACGGAAATATAGAATCCATGTCATTTTGGTCTTCACATAAACGGGTAAGTGTCTTTACATGGTAGTCAAACGGTCTTCACATGTGTGGGTAGGGGGGATTTACATGGGGTTTTTATTAAAATTAATTGAAGCAAATATATCTTCGCTCCAGCGAGTCTCGAGGCAAAAAAAAATTAAATAAAAAAAGTAAATAAAAAATCCAAGAAAATAAAAGATTGAATTACTTGAAGCGAATATTATATCGCTGCCTGTGTTATTTAATAAATTAAATTAATATTTAATAAACGTAAATATAATATGACTGTGAATTCGGTCTTTACATGGACGTGTAAGTGTATTTTCATGAACGGCAGACGGTCTTCTCATGGGTGGGTATGGGGGGTTTACATGAGGGTCATTTCAATGGGCGTGTAGATCAGAGCGAAGATATCTTATCTGGGTATTATCTGAATATTATATTATTTCCTGGCGTTAACGGGCGCTTCCGTTAACGGCGTCTTGTGTGAACCCGGGCCTAAACCCGGATTCCGGATTCTCCCTCCCTCCGTCTCCTGCCCAGATTGATTTATTATTAAATTAATAATGCTGCAATCTGATTGGTGCGCCACAGGGGAACACGGCAATCGGTAGCAGAAGATCTGATCTGCTTTTATAAGGTTTTAATAGAGCATAATGGATTTAATATAACTAAATTTATTTTTAAAATTGAATCAATTCAATCTGTAAAAATCTTGCAATAAATATTAATTATTAAATTTAATACATTATTTCAATGTTTTGGATTTTGACAAAAGCATTTCAAGGCTTGTTTGATGTTTGGTTATTTGGGATAAAATTCAATTTTTATCCTAAAATTCAAATATTATATCAACAATTTAATCAATATTTTTTATTCATTTAAATACTAAAATTATCCTCTAATTTTATCATTTTTCTCTTAATTACCATTCTCTCACCTAAATAATATCTTCTAAATATAAAAGGTAAATTAATCTTTAAATTTTAAAAACCATTTTTTTCTATTTTTTTATCAAACAAGTGTTTTCAGAAAGAAAAAACAAGTAAAATCAATAAAACTCTTTCCTCGAACAAGTCAAGCCTGAGTGAATGTTATTGCAATCATGATTTATAATGTTTCTTCTTAGTTATATATATTTTATGGGAAAATGTCAATTTTACACACTAAGTTGTAAAAAAGTGTCAAATTTACTTATTAAGTATCAAAATTATATTATATGTATTAATTTGTCAAATATGTTTGAAATAACAGAAATGTTAAACGGCTTCAAAATTTTGCCACATAATATCCACAATTTTTTTTTATTTTTTAAATTGACATTAATTTTAAATATTTTTTCATTCAAACCAAACATATTTTTTTTACCCATTTTTTCTCTCTCATGACCCTTCATTTTGTTTTTTTTAACTTTCCCCTCCTCCTCTTTCGAAGAATCCCAAGTTTTATCAGATTTTACCTTCTTCCGATTAACCCCCAAGTCTCTAACTGAACTTTAAACCGTCATCGCCGTTGGTGGAAGTTTTTGTTGGCGACGTTCTGGCCAAAATCTCCCTTAGTCGAACCCTAAATCTCTACAGAATTTCTGTGCAAAGAAATAGATAGCAGATTGGGATTGTGGTTTCATTTTAGGTTGAGATGAAAATAGAGAATTATGTGTTTGAAAAACATATAATATGTTGTTGCTGGTTAAGTTTTATCTTTTTTATTTTTTTTTGTTATGGTTTTGTATGAACTTCATTAATTATAATTTATATTTTTTTGTTTTATCTCAATAAACCTTTTTCAATAATTAATGATTTTTAGTCATGAATCATTTAAATATTTTAACATATTTCATCCCTTCACTATTAATATTTTATAAACAAAGTTTTAATAACTCGTTTTTTATAATTAACCAATTAAATATTCCTATTAATAATAAAATTATTCATATTATAGAGGGAGAGATACGAGAGAAAAAATTAAAGAAAAATGGTAAGTTTTGATGGTAAAGAGTGAGAAAAATAAATAAGAAAAGATTTTGATATGAAAAAATAATTAAAGTAATGTCAATTTAAAAAAATAAAAAATATGTGGATATTACATGTGGCAAAATTTTGACACCGTTTAATATTTATGTTATTTCAAACATATTTGATACTTTTTGACCAGTTAATACATATAAATAAAATTTTGATACTTAATAATTTGGTGGTTAAAATTGACATTCTTCCTTATATTTTATTTATTTTTTTTTAAATAGAAAGGACCTAATTTTCCTAATAACATTCTGATTTTGCTACAAGACCTCTTCCAATATTTTATCAAAGACTTTTATTCACCTTAAAATTTGATGCTCCTAGAAAACTTTCAAATTTAATTATAAAATCTTCCCAACATGATTGATGGATTTTGTAAGCTTCATCTCCAATTATTTTATCCCTCTACAAAGCCCATCAACAAGAAAGGAGATAATTGATGGGTTTTGTAAGCTCTTTTTCTTGGTATATTCAAAGGGATTCTAAATGGGCTAATCATTGGTAAGAGGCATAAAAAAAACAAAGAAAAATA
>NW_025919235.1:0-15000 GCF_907164915.1 Impatiens glandulifera
CGGTTTATGATTTTCCTGGTAGGATTTCATTGAAATCTGTCCTAGCCTTGAAAAAAGTATCTGATAGGTTTGAAGCGCTGGGTCTTATGGAGAGGGCTCTAAATTCTCAATTTCAGTATTTATTGAGAGGAGTCCCAGACTTGTTGTTCTCAGGGACCATTTTACATCAGTTGCTGGTTCGGAAGGTGAAGGCCAATTTGAATAGGATGATTTTCAACTTTAATGGGGAGGAATATACTTTTGGTCTGAAAGAGTACGCATTGATTACAGGCCTCAACTTCGACAGATTGCCTGAATACAAAGATGAATGCCGAGGTTGTCCACCCTTGCTGATAAAATATTTCAAAAGGAATACGTCAATTCGAATGATGGATTTGGAATCTATTTTCATGAAATGCACCGATAAGGAAGACGCATGGAAGATCGGGTTGATCTGCTTGATTAACCAGTACCTCTTCTCATATGACCCAAAACGGCTTTTAATTCTCAAAATCATCCATATGGTTGAAGATGTTGAAGATTTCCTCCGATTTCCATGGGGGAAGGTGTCCTTTAGATTCACCATGAGGGGTCTTGACCAGGACATGAAACACCACAGGTCCGTATATATGTCCAGGAAAGGGAGTGGAGTTACTAATTCTTTTGCTTATAACGTGTATGGGTTTGTACTAGCACTACAAGTGTGGAGCTATGAGATCATTCAAAACTTGGTCCCTAAATTCGCCACAAGGAAAGACGTTGATGGCCCTTTTCGCCCAAGGATATTGTTGTATCAATCGAAAATGAAGAATACATTTCAGGAGATGCAATCTTCCTTTAACAGCGCTGTGTTTTCTAAGATGGCCGAGTCCTCTGAGGAGACGAGTTTGTACAGTGGGGAGGATTTTGAACACATTAACAATTCATACGGTGATTTGTTTGAGGGAGTTACTGATGGGGGAAAAAGAGAAAGGCTGATGAAGATGTTGCTGAAGATGATGATGATGAAGATGTTGATGAAGAACCTACTACTGTCCAACCTTCCAAGAGGAAGATGAATGTTGAATATGATGATATATCCCCCCCAGCAAAGCAGCCATCAAGCGTCGTAGCCTGCGTAACATGAGTCCCCCATCCACAACTTCAACACCTCCATCATCACCTGCACGTGAACCGGCACCGGCATCTCATGTTCAGATAAAGGATGCCGAAGTGATAAAGAAGGATGTCGAAGAGATAAAGAAAGATGTCGAAGAAATCAAGAGAGACATAAGAGACATCAAATTGAATCAACAAAACTACTTTACGATGTTTGAAAAGATGATTCTCAGTCTAAGCAACCAGTTCGCCAGCCATGTCACCAACCAGGTAATTCTGTTAGAGCTTTCTGTTTTTTACTACTTTATGTCTTTGAACTTTATGTCTTTGACGCCGCTGCTTGACGCAGCTGCTTGCTTGACGCAGCTGCTTGACGCATCCTTAATTTAAATTCTTTTCACTTTTGTAGCAGGAGCAGAAGGAGAATGACATCGGTCTGAATGACAATGGTGACAAAGAAGAGAAAGAAAAGCAGAATGATATTCGTGTTGAAGAAGAGGAAGAAAAGCAGAATGACATTCGTGACGAAGAAGATGAGAATGCCATTGGTCTGAATGACATTCTCGATGAAGAAGAGGAGCAAAAGGAGAATGAGAAGGTTAATAATTGAGCCATTTTGCAAGACAATGTTGAATTGGAGCAGAAGAAGATTGAGAATGAGATTGTTGAGGATCCGCCGATAGAGAATGTTGAGGCTGTTGTCGAGAATGAGAATGTTGTTGAGAATGAGAAAGAAGAAGGGGAGATTGAAGAAGCTGAGAAGAAAGAAGAAGTGGAGATTGAAGAAGGGGAGATTGAAGAAGGGGAGAAGAAAGAAGAAGTGGAGAAGAAAGAAGAAGTGGAGAAGAA
Source organism: Impatiens glandulifera (assembly GCF_907164915.1). NCBI lineage: Eukaryota > Viridiplantae > Streptophyta > Magnoliopsida > Ericales > Balsaminaceae > Impatiens > Impatiens glandulifera. The sequence continues at coordinate 1,927 of NW_025919235.1, forward strand.
AGAAGAAGTGAAGAGAAAACCTATACAAAAGACTTTTCAGAAAAATGTGGGGAAGAAGGTTGGGAAGAAGAAAGACGAAAATGACGAAGATGAACTGGAAATAGTGAATACTCCACTTCCTCTTCCTAAGAAAGTCATATTGGTCACGAGAAGGAATAGGAGGCCGAAGAATGATCCAGATTTCACCGACCCCAATCTGAAACAGCCCAAGTTAAAAGATCCTATCACCGTCAATCCACTTCTAAAATATGACGATCAACTTCTTCATCAATTGCAAACATGGCTTAAAGATCCAAATACTGACAACAACAAAATTGAGCTCCATACTATATTAGGTGATAAGGCATTATTTCGCCGAATGCTAAAAAGGTTCACTTGGCTGACTGATGATGTAAGTAATATTCATGTTAGAATAATTTTAGATTTGCAGATTGTATTTTAAATGTGTTTCTCTTGTGTAGGAAATCGATGCAGGTTGCTTCATTCTGAGAAGAAGAGCTTGGGTATATCCAAAGACATATAAGAAGAACTTCTTTATTGGAGATTGTTGGCTCCACACCAGGTTCACTGCTGAGTACGCTGCGTTTAAGAAAAGTCGTATTGAGTTTGACATTGAAAACTTTTTCGAATACTTCTTGGGCGATGAAAGCAACTATATGAATAGTTGGAAAGTATGCGATGATATATATATTCCTTTGAACATCAAAGACGTCCACTGGATACTTTGTGTTGTCCGTCTACAGCAATGGCGCGTAGACGTATATGACTGCGATCCTGGATGTTATGCTAATCTTGATGAGTTTGTGCTACCGATGTGCCAAATGATTCCGGTTATATTTGACAAGGCATTGCCTCTTGAAGATAAACAAAGATTTCCTCTGCTCAACCCTGATTCCGTTTTGCCATACACAAGACGTCCAGAGTCAGAAGTTCCCAAAGCAACTAAGAGTGGAGATTGTGGTGTATTTGTATTAATGTATATTGAGTACTTGACTGCAGGTCTGAATCTATCAGAAGTGACCTCAAATGAGATGAAAGCTTGGAGAGAAAAGTGGGCAGTGAGGTTATTTCATGGACTTGTAGATCCATAGGTTATTTATGAAACTTTTGTACTGTACTTATATCAAATTTTTGTAATGTTAATCTCAAACCTTTGTAATATGGTTGATTTAATGATATCAAATGTTGTTAATGATATATATGCCTGAAGTACACAGTTATATAAACCATGTCTAATGTAATAGGTTCTGCACTAATGTAAACCATGTTTCGTCAAGCAGCATCAAGCAGCTGCGTCAAGTAGTTTCGTCAAGCAGCTGCGTCAAGCAGTTTCGTCAAGCAGCTGCGTCAAGCAGTTTCGTCAAGCAGCTGCGTCAAGCAGTTTCGTCAAGCAGTTTCGTCAAGCAGCTGCGTCTACAAAAACACTTGGTACAAAAACCCTGTCCCTGTATTACATTCACCAGAAAACTACAAAAACACCAGACATTTACTGAATCCTTGAATCCTTGAATCCTTGATTCAAAAACAACATTAACACCTCCACACAAGACATTTGATAATAAGTCTACAAAAACAACAATAACACCACAACACAACACTAACAAGTTCATTCTAAGCTAATGGCTCGTAAGATTGAGATGATGGCTCGTAGAGCAGAGATGAGGGCTCGTACAGTTGAGATGATGATGGCTCATTCGGCTGAGATGATGAGGGCACATGCTGCTGAGATGATGAGGGCTCATGCAGCTGAGATGATGCTCTTGCTCTTGCGGTAGACGGTGCAGGCATCACTGCTTTGCATGTTGCTCTATTATGTCCTAGACCTGCACATGAACTGCATCGTCTCGGGACCTTACGGACCTCACCTTGGGATGTCCTACGTTTAGTTTGTGGCCGACCTTTCTTAACCTTCACAGGTGGTTTTAGACACACGCGTTGTTTGATAATATCGGGAAGATCCCAATTCTCTTCATCACCAACCGGATAACATGTCTCCGCATATGCATTCAACCAAGATACATTTGTATAATACCTATGAGAAGGAAAATAAAACGATTAAAAATAGGTTAAATAAATAAGTTCAAAACGATTAAATACCTTGAGCATAAGTCGTAAGGAACCACATTCCTGTGACGGGCAGCAGCCAGTGCATGTGTACAAGGAAGACCGGAGACTTCAAATACCCTACAAGTGCAGTCCTTGTCCTTCAAATTGACTTTATAATGTGCCTCATTATCATGCACATACAACTCAAATCGGTTAAGGGATGATACGGTATAGAATCTTGCTTTCTCAAAACCATCACATAATAACTTTTCATACGTTGGAGATAAAAATTCTTGGTGGTTGGACGCTTTTTCTCTTCTATCATTAAACCACCCTTGTAATGTTGTTCTTAAAGACTCAAGCATTGCTGAAATTGGATACTTTCTGGCTTCCCTGCACTGACTATTCAAACTCTCTGCATAATTGCTTGTGAGTTGATTGTATCGCTTACCGGGAAAATATGCTCTACTCCATCTTTGAAACCCAATTTCTTCCAAATAGGCAGCAATCCTATGATCTTTAACCCTGATCTTGTCAAAAAACCGATTAAATTGGGGGATAGTGTACGCACGAGAAGCCAAATCAAACTCGACATGACAATTATCAGTTTTGAATTTGGCATTAATATTCATCTTTATGTGATATGTGCACGCACCGTGGTCTGCTTCTAGAAAAACAGCACACAAGGCATTGGCTATACTTGGGTGTCTATCGGATATGAAGACGAGATCATCAACTAATCCAATTGCTTCTCTAAGTTTTTGCATGAAATAAGTCCACGAGTTATTATTCTCTGAATCAACAACGCCAAATGCAACAGGATACAGTTGCTCATTGGCATCCAATGCAACAGCCACCAATAGTTGACCTCCCACCTTGTGCTTGAGAAAACTTGCATCAACACACAATACGGGATGACAGAAGGCTTTGAAACCCCTAATTGAGAGGCCTAGAGACATGAACATATATTTGAAGTGCCCGTGCTCGTCTGTCTGAATATCTGTTATGGTACCCGGATTATTCTTCTCCAACATGTATAGGTATGAAGGCAATTTTCCATAGGAATCCTCTACCGTTCCTCGCACCGCCGTTAAAGCCGTTTCCCTTGCCCTCCAAGCCTTATTATAAGTCAAAAACATCCCATAATCTGACTGCATGTCTTCAATTATTTTTTTAGGCAAGTGGTTATGGTAATGGTTCATGTACTTACCCTTCATGCACTGCCCAATAACCCATGCCGGTGTTTGCATTTTTTTTTCCGGCCTCGACAAAACTGAGCATGAGTGTTGTCGATTGAATTTCCGAATCTCAAACATCTCGGAAAACTTACCTTTCACAGCACGTAAGCTCCACTTGAATGTCTCATCCATACATTTCACATACCAAAGATGTTTTCGAGACTTTTTCACTTTGAATTCAAAATGATAAGTCATCGCATATTTATATAGCGTCAGTTGAAGTTCTTTTTTAGTATCAAATAACGTACCGACTTCCAATACGGTTTCACTAGTTAACGCCAATGCAAATGAAGGGTCTGTCGGTGATACGTCTGTTGGTGATACGTCTGTAGGGTCTGTCGATGGTGTACCCATTGACGCTCTTGCACTAGATGGTGTACCCATTGACGCTCTTGCACTAGATGGTGTACCCATTGACGCTCTTGCACTAGATGGTGTACCCATTGACGCTCTTGCACTAGATGGTGTACCCATTGCTCTTGCACTAGATGGTGTACCCATTGGTGTAGGTATTGACCGGTGCGGCGTGCGTGCAACTGCTGATGCAGGACTAGTAGTAGCTTGGAAATCACTAACCCGTTCATAATTAAAGTCAATAACGTGTTCATGATTAATCAGTTCATGATGAGCCCGTTCATCTTCTTCTCCTCCTCCTTCATTATCACTTTCAAATAAAATCTGTTGAGAAACAACTCGAGAAACAACGTCGGGTATACTTTTTTGAGTAATGATTGGTAGTGTAGTATCTTGACTTGGGTACTTCTCTACTAATGAGACACAAAGTGGTGACGAAGATGACGAACTTCAACCCGATATCAACCGTGATAAATACATGCCCACATCTTTATCTCCCTCAATAACAACAGGGGGAAGTTTTGCAGAAGGATCATACATGACTTTAATCATTAAATCATATGCAGACTTTTGCACGTTAATCGTCTCATAGATTGTATCAACTAATTGAGCAAATGTAGTACATTGAGGTATATCCATGGTTTTGCATGATTGTGCAGAGAAAGACCTGGTACCATTGGCTGCAATTTTCCACTCTCCATTGTACACAACAAATACGTCTACTTCAGCTGCAATTGAAAAAATTATAGTATCAATCGAGAGACACTGTAACAATGAAATGCAAGTAATAGTTATAAATGGTCTGGGGTGCGTTACGCATCTGCGTAACGCAACTACGTGACGCAACTGCGTTACGCAACTACGTCACGTAGTTGCGTTACGCACCCGGTTTCCGCCGCGACGGTGGCATTCCACCTACTCATTCCCTAATCACTACACCCTAACAAACAAAACAATCCAAGAGATAAATGAAGAAGGAGAAGAATACCTGTAGCAGCAGAAAGAGACATTGTGAAGGAAGAGAGGATTCCGCCGTCGTCTTCGTCGGTCGGTGGTTGGGTTTTTTAGAGAGAAGGAGGAGAAGGGAAGTGAAGAAAGAGAAGAAGAAAGAAAGAATGAAAAGAACTGTAATTTTTTTTATTATATAGTAAGGGCATTGTGGACTTTTCACAATGCCCTCAGGTGCGTCACGCAACGGGAGGGTGCGTGACGCAACGGGGGTATTTTCGGCAGAAAATTGTTTGGGGGTCACCAGCGCTATAAAAATTATCCCCTCGCACCATTGGCTATTTGGCCTTATTTTGGGGTCATTTCCTCAAATTTCCCAAAATAATGTGAAATTCTTTTTTTAAAATAAATTAAAACTACGACGTTTTTGAAATGGTACACCGTTTGGGACATTAAAGTGGGACCGCATATCCGAGTCCATCAAATATATGTATATAGCCAAATATATAGCCATATATATATATAATATTTGTGTATATAGAGAAATATTCAAAAATAAAAAAAGGTTCAGGATTAAATATTCGTGTAGTAAATTATGAAGATTAAATCAAATTTCTCGTAAACTTTTATATAATTTAATTTTTTTATTTATAAATATAATAAATTAATTAAAAAATGTTATATTAAAATAAGAAATTTGATACCGAATTAAATCTTAGTTATTGGGATAGTTCCACACATAAAAATTTGCATCATATATATATAATTATTTATTTGTACATTTAAAAAAATCAAGAAAAAATGTGAATCATACAACAAAAAAAAAAAGTCGGGGATTAAATAATCGTGTAGATAATTTATGAGTACCAAATTAAATTTATCGTAAAATATATGACTTAGGTTTTCCATCTTGCTATATATTCAAAGAAAGCTATAAACATATATTACAATTTGTCACAAGTAATGTATATGAGGATGAAGAAGTGTCGGACTAATATGATATAAAGTTATAAACTTTTATATTTTTAATTTAAACCATTTTTATTTATAAACATGATAAATTAATTAAATATGTTACATCAAATTAAGAAATCTTATTCTAAATAAAATCTCAGTTATTATGATACTTCCACATATAAAAATAATAAAATCCAGCATCAAATATATATAAAAAATGTGAATCATAAAAAAGATTGATGGATAAATAATCGTGTAGATAAATTACGAGGACCAAATTAAATTTATGGCAAAATATGACCTAGGTTTTATCTGTTTGCTATAAATTGAAACGAAAGTGTAACCCTAATATATTTCATTTGCGGCGTGAAGAGGTAAGAGAAGAGCAAGCAAGCAGCATCTCAGAGAGAGATGACTTACAGGGTAATTTCTCTAAGCTAATCTCATTCACTTGAAACTCTTTCTATTGATTCTTATATAATCGAAAGATGTCTTACAGTTTTGTTTTTCTTCTTTTCTGGATTATTGCAGTTTCATCAGTATCAGGTTGTTGGGAGGGCTCTCCCATCCGAAACTGATGAACATCCCAAGATCTACCGGATGAAACTTTGGGCTACCAATGAAGTTCGCGCCAAGTCTAAGTTCTGGTATGTTCTTTCGAACCAATCGCTTCTGATCTCGCTACGTTTATCCTTTCTTTGTGTATGAATCTGAAGGATCCGATTGATCTCGTTCCTTAGGTACTTTTTGAGGAAATTGAAGAAGATTAAGAAAAGCAATGGTCAACTTCTTGCCATCAACGAGGTTTGTATTCGTTATGTTATTTGCAATCTCCATAGAATGTAAGATATAATTTCTCGTTTTCTAGGAACGGTGTGTTAAGTAATGATAGTCTCATAGGCGAATTTTATGAACAGAGCACATATCTGCTGCCTTAGTGATTTTGTAGAACACAGTGTTATTCTTGACTGTTTATGGAGCCTGATTTATCATTCATTTGCACTTAACACCTCTAGCAATTGAATGATTGAATACCTAATTCATTGTTGGTTCAAGATATCAATGCTGAAGATTTGTTATATTCCTGATTGTTTAATGATCTGACCTGATTCATCATCATTCATTTACACTTAATAGTCTTCCCCTATGAACTGCACCTTTGTTTGCAATTGAATCAATGAATGAATGCACTTTTCATTGTTGATTCTCCATGTTGAATTTTGAATGGACTTCTATTACAGATATTACCCCAAATAGCTCTTATTGTCATCAGATTGCTCTATATTAGTCAAATTGGTATTCAAATAATTGAATGCACATTTCATTGTTGATTCTCAATGTTTAATTTTGATGGAACTTCTATTACAAATATTACCCATAAACTATTATAGTCAGATTTGTTTTCAATTAATTGATTCATCTTGTTTGTTGATGTTTAGATATTTGAGAAGAACCCCACCAAGATCAAGAACTATGGTATTTGGCTCCGATATCAGAGTCGAACTGGTTACCATAACATGTACAAGGAATACAGAGACACAACCTTGAATGGAAGTGTTGAGCAGATGTATACTGAGATGGCATCCCGTCATAGGGTTCGTCACCATTGCATTCAGATCATCAAGACTGCAACCATTCCTGCTAAGCTATGCAAAAGGGAGAGCACCAAGCAGTTCCATAACTCTTCGATCAAGTTTCCATTGGTCTCTAAGAAGGTTAGACCACCAAGCAGGAAGTTGAAGACCACTTACAAGGCTTCTAGGCCTAATCTGTTTATGTAGTAAGCTTTTCTTCTATTTTGGTTGTAGCTGGAACTAGCTTTTTATTACATGTTTCATTGGAATTATCATATCCTTGTTTTGTTCTCTTTTCCCAGACTGTTAGCTTTTTTCAATGCTTATTTGGATAATTTTGATTCGAACTATTGGTGTTTTTATCATGATTTATATTTCTTTTGAGACTTTGTTTCATTGCTTACTTTTCTCTATTTTTAATGTTATGTGGAACAAGTTATTTAAAACTTTACATTAGCTAAATTCTGTTGGTTTTATATTAGAAATATTATTGTTGGGTTAAAATTTTAATAAGTTAATGTTTAAAAAAATAACATTTATTTGTTAATTTTTTTTGCCGCATAATTGTAACTTCATTAAATTTATTTTATTTATAAATAATACTTTTAGGATTAGAAATGTTTGTTGATTTATAAACTAAATTTATGTTTTTTATATAATTAAAAATTATTTTGATTTTACACAGTAAATTTTGTTTTTTCAAATTATTGATTGTAGATTTTGTAATTATATTTTTTTACTGTTATTTATTTTTTAAATTAGTTCTATATAAAATATAAATAATATATATCCAATAAATTCTTTAAATATAAATTATTACAATTTTTAATAAATACTTGATTTTACACTTTTATAATTAATTAATTAATGATTTTAAGTAAAAAATATTATTTTCACTATCTTATTTTAAATTAGTTCAATTATACGATTTTATGGTTGTGAAATTTGTGAATATTTATTTAATTCATTTATTTTATATAAGTAAATTGTAATTAAAAAGTATAGCTAAATTTTCTATTCTCTATATTACAGTTTTTTTCTTCGTTTTATAGCCATGCTCTTCTCCAATCACTTCACCCTACGGTTTTATAGCCATGAAATCTAAATATATTTTGTTCTCCCATTAAGCTAGTGTTATTTGGTTTTCACTCATTTAAAAAAGAATATGAATATATGATATTACTTTACCGTCCATTCTCGAAAACCCAAAAAATGAGTTGTGCAATTGAGGGACGTTTTATGGATCCGAATTTTTATTTTTGATAAAGAAAATGAGCGTTTCATTTTTTTACTCTTCTTTTAGCTTCTACAAAAATAAAGTTTGAGGCTTGGAACATGTAAAAGTTCTAGGTCATGTCTAGAATTCTACTACTCTTAAATCGATCGATTTGAAACACGGTTATAACCTGATACTCTTCTATTGATAACAATTCTAAATTATTCCAAGTAAATTTAACCCACCACTGTTTAAAATAAGGCGACAATATGATTGCAAAACAATTCTTTTAGCGTTTTTGACAAGAACTAGCAACTAGATAATTCATACGAAGATAACGGGTGACGATGTCCTCAAGTTGCTCACATAAATAATACAGAGAGGTGACGCATCTATAAGCATCTGTTTGAATTGAATCCAAATTTCGAACTTGTTCAATTGCGAATCGTGGCAATGCAACCCATGCCATGCATTGATGAAGTATTTTTTGAAATCCGATAAGAAGAGATTTGTCTTGAAGGGCGATCCATCTTGATGATGAATTCCACGATAATAATCAATCAATCGTTTAAGGCGTCGATTTGCGTTGCTAAACAATTTGCTCTCATTTCTAAAAATTTGGACGATTCTATTTAGGGATGACAATGGGGCAGTTCGGGAAGGGGAATGCATTTACCATCCTCATTCCGTTTTTATTTCGAATTTTTTTTTAATACCATCTCACACCGTTCGGTTTTGGAGAATCCCCGCGGAGCACTGTTTATACCATATTTTGAAAAAAAAAAACAAAAAATTATATAAGAAAATTATATAAAGAAAATTTTTACTATACATAAATTGTCATATATTGAAATTTTATATTATTATAAAGAAATAAATTTACAACTCTAAATAAATATATGGGTGATTTTATATATCAACTACCGATCAAACTGAAGAAAAACCGGCCCAAATGGGACAAATCGGTTTTGTTACTGCGGAACAGTTTTAAATTGTCATCCTTAATTTTAATGCACTTGTGAGTAAAAGCAATAATTTCGATTCAAAACTAGGAAATCACCTTTACTGTGATCATTGTCGAAAACTTGGACATCTCAAAGATCAATGTTGGATTCTCCGTGTAAAGTCTTCTGCGTCTGAAGAAATGATAGTCGCGCGCAAATGACTCAAATAAAAAAATATGTAGAGATCTATATGTTTAAGCTCTTTTCCCACTAATGGTGTCTGTTTCGGCGTGCAATATGAGGGAGCAACTAGTGAACTCGGGACTATTTTGAAACTACCCTAAATGTATGCAATTCAGCGTATTACATAAAAATTCAAAAAATTAGATAATTGATTCAAGTATTCAAGTATTTCTCATCACATGACTAAAAATAATTATATATTTATATTATTGTTGATGTTATGATAATTCGAGGATTATAATTGTTAATAGATTGTAATTGTTGGTATCAGGTGTCATTAAGATTGTTGGTTTCAGGTCACTTATATTTCAAATAAATTATTTATAAAATAATTCTTTTTATGTAGTCTAATATATTTTTAGTATGAAAACCAAGTATTTTTAGGGTTTCGGAAGAAAACCTAATTTTTCCTTTAAATACACGGAGGTTCTTGAAACACAATCAAGTTCAAACATCATCATTCATCATCTTTTGGCGGCGGTCACTTGAACCCTAGTCTCTGTTTCCATTAGGTATTATCAATTGCGATGCCGCTGCTAACGTAAAAGTAAGATATTTGGCTCTTTCTCTTATATGTTTTCAATTTTTACATGTATGAGGATTATGATGATAGATATTTTGTCGCCCCAGTCTTATTTGCATCTTTCTTTAGATGCAAGATGGTGATTGACATTCATAACTGATTCCTTTTGAAATACAACATATTGTTCTTTTTTGTTACTTGAGATCTGTATTGGGTATGAGGATAAATTTCCATCTTTTCTGATGTTGAATGATGAACAAACATGCACTACCATCTGACCCATTTGCAGATCTCTATTAATTTGTGAATTTTGGTTATTACATTCTGATATTATGTTTTTGAAATTAAAAAGATGAAATCATTGATGAATTAATTATCGATACTGATATTATATGAGTGTTATACAATTTATCACCATCTTTCGACTGAGATTTCAGTAATTTTCTCATTTGTACTTTTTAATATTTATCCATTGTCTGATACCCAGATTTTCCCATGGTATCTGATGCCCAGACTTGATTTAATTGTGTTTGGTCATCCCGTTTATTGGGAACAAAATGATTTTTGCAGCTTTTTGCGACACAGTTAGCTTCTTCTATAAGCTTCCTGTTACTTTGTGCCTGCTTACAGATTCTATGTCATCGTCTCACAAATTTGGCTAATTCATCTGAAGTGTATTGATCTTTAGAACAGTACAATCTTTATCTGTATTAAGTTGATTGTTGATTGTATTTGAGGAATATGATGATAGGTATTTTGTCGCCCCAGTCTTATATGCATCTTCCGAGATGCATGATGGTGATTGACATTCATAACTGATTTCCTTTAGAATACGCACAATTACTTGTCTCAATTTTAAATTGATTTCCTTTCTCAGTTGATCTGTTTAAACATATTTTTCCAAAATGGGTATGAGAATTGATTACATTCTCATAATTGATTTTTGGACTTCAAATGCTGCAATCAATGATGAAGAAATTACATATACTGATATCATGTGAGTGTTATACAATTGATCACCATCTTTCGACTGAGATTGCAGAAACACATTTATTATTTTATTTTTTACAATGTTCAGATTTGACATTAATGTTTCGAGTCATGTATTTTCATAATTCGTTTCTTTCTATTTGAGATCATCAATGGGAATGAGGATACAATTCCACATTTTCTGATGTTGAATGATTAACAAAACATGCACTACCATCTGACCCAATTGTTGATCTCCAATTAAATGAAGTTGTGTTTTTATTGCTCATTTGAATATACCCTGTTTAATTCATCTTAATTCTTCCCATGGTATCTGATGCCCAGACTTATAAATGTGTCTGGATATCCCGTTTTTTGGGAACAAATCGATTTTTGCAGATTTTTGCGACACAGATAGCTTCTTCTCTATAAGCTTGCTGTTACTTTTTCCCTGCTAACATTTTCAAATATATAAATCTGTTCAAATATCCAATTTAGTCTACATTTGGAATATGATGATAGTAATTTTGTCGCCCCAGTCTTACATGCATCTATATCTGGATGTATGGTGGTGATTGACATTCATAACTGATTCCCTTATGTTTTTAGTTTTTTTTTCAACTCTATTAATCTGTTTACAAGCTTCTCTTAAATCAGTTTTCAAAATGGTTTTGCTAATTGAGATCTGTAATGGGAATGAGGATAAAATTCCACATCATCTGATGTTGAATGATGAACAAAACATGCACTACCATCTGACCCATTTGTTGATTGTCATATGATTCCACTCTATCTTGATGCATTGTTGTGATTGTCATTCATAACTGGTTTTTTTAAGAATACATACAATCACTGATCTAAATTTTGACCAGATTTTCTTTCTCAAATTGTTATGTTGAAAAACAGTTTTCAAAATGGGTATGAGGATACAATTCCATCCTAATTTATTGATTACATTCTGATACATGGATTTTGGACTTGTAATGCTGCAATCAATGATGAAGAAATTACATATACTGATTTCATGTGATTGTTATACAATTTATCACCATCTTTCGACTGAGATTGCAGAAACGCAATTTTTCCATTTTTTATATTCTGATTTAATATTGGTGCTTTGGTTTCGTATTTTCAAAATTCCTTGTTATTTGAGATCTGAAATGGGTATGAGGATACAATTCCACATTTTCTGATGTTGAATGATGAACAAAACATGCACTACCATCTGACCCATTTGATGATCTCCAATTATTTGAAGTTGTGTTTTTACTGATCATTTGAATACCAATGTTTAATTCTTCTTAAATCTTCCCATGGTATCTGATGCCCAGACTTATAACTGTGTCTGGTTATCCCGTTTTTTGGGAACAAATCCATTTTTGCAGATTTTTGCGACACAGTTAGCTTCTTCTATATAAGCTTGCTGTTACTTTTTCCCTGCTAACATTATACAGTATATAAATCTCTTCAACAATTAAATTATTTCAAATAGCCCACTGAATGAATTTATGGAATATGATGATAGTAATTTTGTCGCCCCAGTCTTACAAGTATCTATAACTAGATGCATGGTGGTGATTGACATTCATAACTGATTCTCTTTGAAAATAAATCTGTGGTCTACCACAATTATCTTTGTATAAATTTATTTCAAATAACCTACTCATTGTATATTTAGAATATGTTGATAGTTATTTTGTCTCCCCAGTCTTACAAGTATCTATAAGTAGATACATGATGGTGATTGACATTCATAGCTGATTCACTTTAAAATAAATCAGTGATCTAAATTATTTTAAAAATATTTCTTGAACTATCTTTTAATCTGTTTACATATCTTAAAACAGTTTTCAAAATAGTTTTCTACTTGAGATTTGTAATGGGAATGAGGATACAATACCACATTGTCTGATGTTGAATGCTGAACAAAACATGCACTACCATCTGACCCATTTTGTTGATTTTCCATATATTATTTCAATTTACAGCTTTGTTTTTGACTCTCTGTTCAGTGTTTATAATAACACTGTTCTTTCCCATGGTATCTGATGCCCAGACTTTA
>NW_025919236.1:0-2491 GCF_907164915.1 Impatiens glandulifera
AGGATTTCACTTTAATTTCATTATTCCACATCTACTCCAAATTGCATATCTGCTGCATAGGATGATGATATTATATGGCTTCATATAATAAGCTGGCTGTCCTTTTTTCCATCATGAAGTTGATCATCATATTATAGTATTTTACTTACGAACGGACAAGTTTAAGATATTGAGTTGATGCTTCTCTTCTATTAGGAAGCTCTTACACTCTTTGCTTCCATTTTCATCTTACTTCGTCACTTTACATTCATCTAAATCTGTTTTTGGGCCTAAAAACATTTAGGTAGGTTTGGCTCTTGTAGTTGATGGCGAGGTTTGGGGAGGAATCATGGGTTGCCCAAACTGGCAGGACGAAAATATCAGCAATTCAGAAACTGGACTGCTATCTGAACGAGGGATTGTTATGGTTGCTCATGTTGGCTGTGGAACATGGAGAAAAAAACTATTTGGTATGGGAAGGAGTGCTACTGAAGCTCCTAGCTATTGGTCCAGATGCTATGTTGACAAGTATTCCTTAATCCATCAGGCACACTTTTGTACTTCCGATAATCAAACATGGGAATCGTTACCTCTAACAGCTTCACTGGATGCTACTACTAATCCTGAGAGTACAAATGAAAATAAAGTTCTCTTTCTTACTGCCTGCTGCGGAAGGTTTGTTTTTCCTCATCTTTACCATTAAAATAGTTGTAGATCACTAACTGTAACTTGAATCCAGTAAATGAAACTTGAAATATCTAGTTTGATTATTGGATTCGGAAAGTTTATTTAGACCCTAAATGCATGGTGGTGAAGTCTATATATTAACTTCATTCAGTTGAAAGATTACTATGAACTACAGTTATATAGGTTAGAAACAGTGGATAGATAAAAAAAATGAAAGGAGAATCACCCTTAAGATTTGTTTCTGTCTTATGTATGTTATTGATTCTTTGAATTGAACCTCTGTAGCTTGTTTAAATACTTAATGGTGGCATCTGGTAGAGCAACTGTATTTATTATGCGTGCAAGGGCACAAGTTATCATAAAGGTTTGATTCTATTTATTTCCTTTGGCTTACACAGTTGCGACCCAAACTTTAACTTTTTCCATGTAACTGAAAACAGTCTTGGGATCATGCTGTTGGGATGATATGTGTCCATGAAGCGGGGGGAAAGGTATCCATTTACTCATCTGCAGTATTTTTGGACATTTTGTTCCTTTTTCTTTTTATAGGATGTCTCTGTGTTAAGCGTGTTCGATCTGTCTCACTGTGATATTAGGTGCGTTTATAAAAATGAAAATTAAGTGTTCAATGTTGAATACTGGATTAAGTGGCAAATGAGTTAAGTCTTAATAAAAATGTTGAATAAACCAAATGATTTAAGTACATTGTAATTTGATTTGAAAATATATGGAACTAATGTTGGAAAATTACTTAAGTCTATTTTACCTTATAATAACGTAATTTGATTAGTTTTCAGCGATTAAAGTTGTCTTTTGCATGCTCTTACTATATTACCTAGTTTAGTCATTCATATCTTACGAATTAAGTCTAATTTTTAAGCTTAATTTGATATGAATCTAAATAATTAAGTGATTTTAAATAATAATTATTATGTTATATTAATTTAATTTAATTCAAATAAGAATTTAATCATTTGGATTGAGTGATTAATCTATTGGTGGGAGCATGTATTATTCACATGTAGTTAACTTGAGGTTTTGACCTGTTTTAAGGTGACTGACTGGAGAGGTGGGCAAATTGATCTGGCTGCTGATGAAGTTGAAAGAAGAATTTTATACCCTGGTGGTGGTTTTCTTGCGACAAATGGGTTGTTACATAGCGAAGTTCTCCAGATGATCTCTTGATTCACTAAACAAATTTGATTATTCTATTTGTACAATTCTTTACCCAGGTTTAGATTCTATATAACTTTTGGCTTGGGTGTTTCAGAAGTTATTTGAATGGGAGGGTTTTGAAAGCTTATTACCATACTATTTATGTAAACTAGTTGTACTGTGTAAAGCTTTATGAGAAATATATATGGAAGATTACACATATATAAACTCTTCAATAATATGATCTGAGTTCGATTCGACAAAAATGAGATGCTAATTGATTGTTTTAACATCCAAAATACTACAGTTTTTGCTGTCTTTTGTTACAGCAGATTGTGAATCTTTCCAAGTAGTCAGAAATGGTACTGTCAAAGTCCTGATATTGAGTTTTTCAGGTACACACTAATTTTACTTCATGATGTTAGTAGTTATATATTCTAGAATAACTGTGGGAGTTACTTATTTTGTTTAGAACTGATATATAAGACAGATTAGGTCTGTGATCATTATGACCCAATACAATACAATACAATTTAAGATTAGGCTATGATACCATGAGAAGATTTGAAGAAGATGTAGAAAATTGAAATTGTATTGAATTGGGTCACAGTGATTATAAGTCAATTCTGGTTTAAATAGCAGTTCTAAACAAAACAATAAAAGTAATTGC